>NC_053493.1:41898891-42031391 GCF_905171775.1 Rana temporaria | reverse complement strand
CTCAATCAGACCCCCTGCGGTGAGCCACGGCCGCAGCTAGTGGGGGTTCAGTTCTTATAACCTTTGATATGCTTATTTTAGAGGAATTTCCTCTAATTTCTTCCATACAAGAAAAGTTTGATACAAGGGAATCCAACTGGCACCACATCCCATATGGATTCAACAAGACACGAAAAAATGATCTGAGAGGGAGCTTGGATTTTTTTTATTTATTTTTTTAGATGCCAGTAAGCAAAGTCACAACATCTGATACAATTCATATATTTGATTTGATCAATTCACATTAAAAACGGTAAAGGATAAAAAAGATAAAATGGGACACTTGGGCCCCATGCACACGAGACGCTGCTAAACTCGAGTTCAGAGGCATTTGGGCATTTTTTTTCAACTGCCCCTGAACACATTTAATGTTATCCTATGTGTCCATGCACACAATCACGTTTTTTGGCGTTTTAAAGCAGTTGGGTTCAGAAGCGTTTTATTTTTGCGTTTTAAACTTTGGGAGGGTCTACAATGTCTTTAAAATAAGCGCTGACAGCTGCAATCGTGGTAAAACGCCGCTAATCGCAGCAAAACGCCTTTGAAAACGTGAGTTTAGAGGTGTTTGTAATTGCTTCTCGTGTGCATGGGGCCTTAAGATTCACTAAAAACATTGGATGATTTCATCTTGGATATTCACAAAATTATTATTTACAAATGTTTGTCATGGTGTAGAAGTCCCAACATGTTTTGCTGATTTATAGGCTTTTTCAGGAGATCTATACTACCACACCTGGGCAGAGTGATCAAATACATAGATAAGCATATATTATTATTTTTTTATGTATTATTTATTTCTTTTACACTGTCACTGGTAGGCTGCGAGAACTGCGGAACCATCCTGGGCTCCCCAGTGGAATGGGAGAGCTGCGGTGGCGAGGTGGGGGGAATCCCTTCTGCCACCTGTAAAGGAGATCCAGTGGCTAATTGGCCTCTAGGATCGCCGACTGAAGAAAAAGAAATGGGGATGATGTCTGCAATAACCCCTTCAACCAGATGACATATGTGTACGTTGCTGAGGCTGAAGTGTTTAAAAGAGCAGTGTGGGGTTTGTTTTTCTGAACCATACTTATCGAGGTGGATGCAGCATCAGTCCGATGCTGCATATGTCCCCCGCCGTCTCTAACACTGAGAACTGAGTGATCAAACACTGCTGATTGCTCAGTTCTCAAGGCTCCCTGATCAGACAGCTGGTGGCTCTCTGCTGTACCCCCGCGCTCACTGGAGAGCTGGACTGTGGAGGGGGCGGGATCGGCTGGCTCAGCGGCTTGGGGGCGGATCCTGACATATGTTTGCAATCCTTCCCAAGCCTGAACTGGCTTGATGACATCAGTACAGAACAAACTGAACTCCTGTGAGATCCACAGAAGAAGTACAGCCAAATTTGTCTGTACTCCTTTTTAAGGACTAGTAAGCTGCAATATATTACATTATTTGGGTTTAGATGCACTTCAATAACAAAAAATTGCGCACTAGAATATGTAGCAGTTTTTCACATGATTCTTTTAAATGAGTAGACAGTGTTCCTTTAAATACATTTTGAACTGTAGCCACAGATGCGTCTATTACTAAATCTGCAGGCAGATTAAAAGTGAAAGGGTGAAAATGCTCATTATTTATTGCATAGCTTGTTCTAGTTTTCGAGTTTGCCAACTGTTAAATTGAGGCAATAGCATATTGGCAAATTGTCCCGAGGGGGTCCAGGAAAATATTTACTGTTTGTGATATGTGGATACAGTCCAACAAGTGTACCTCTGAATACATAATGAAGTAACCCTCCCAACAGCCGGACAGCCTGTTCTGTCGCTTCGGTTACTTTTCAGAACTAATTACATGATGGAGGATGAGGAATTTCTAGCCGATAGCTGCGTTATCCACCCAGCTGCTTAGGAGGGATATTTTTTGTGCCTCTCAGTTGTTTTTTTTTGCAGAAAATGGCTGCTCATTCGTTTTGGCTATTAGTCCTCAAAACCTAATTCTATCGAGCACTTAGCGAGAAGTAAACAAATTAAGGCTGAACTCCAGACAGATGTAAGAAAAACAACAATTAGTGGAGATAAATGTTCTCTAACAAAGAAAAAAGAAATTCATATATTTTTAAATGGCTAGTGTAAGTACCTGAATATGGCTTACAGGGGAGCGCCACCCCGACTCCTGTTTGTGAAATGAAGCTTTTGGAGATGCGGAGGAGGGGAGGGGAATGGGTATCAGATTTTGACAGGCACCCGCTCAGACTTCCACGCCGATCGCCTTAGGAGATCGGAAACGGAAGTTCCCGAATCGGAAACGGAAGTTCCCGAATGCTTACGACGTGAACGTCATTCTACGCAAAGCCCTATTCGCGAACGACTTGCGCAAACGACGTAAAATTTTCAAAATTCGACGCGGGAACGATGTCCATACTTAACATAGGATACGCCTCATATAGCAGGGGTAACTATACGCTGAAAAAAGCCTTCCGGAAACAACGGAAAAAAATGCGCCGGACGTACGTTCGTGGATTGCCGTATCTAGCTAATTTTCATACTCAACGCGGAAATCGACGGAAACGCCACCTAGCGGCCAGCGTAAATATGCACCTTAGATCCGACGGTGTACTAAGACGTATGCCAGTCGGATCTAGCCCAGCTTCAGGCGTATCTTGTTTTGTGGATACAAAACAAAGATACGCCGGAGCAAACTAGAAGTTACGCGGAGTATCAATAGATACGCCAGCGTAAACGCTTTGTGGATCTGGCCCTTTGTTTCCCCTCAAAAATCCCTGTGTAACTTATAAGTCAACTTTAAGTAGAAGCTTACAGAGTTAAGGCTCCTGTTCCTATGCGACAGCACTGAAACATTTGTGCTCCAATTGCCAGTCTTCTGGTTATATTCTTTAACATCTTACTGTTATGTGCATTTACAGTTTTGCGCTGCAAAGACACAATTGTATTTGATGGTTCCAAATATAAATAAAAAAGTAAAAGGAAGCAAGATAAAATTACCAAGTCCCCCTTTTTTATGCCTCATTTTATGGAAGATCTAATATACTCCTGGCAGTAATTTACTCTGATGTGCGAATTCTTGACAGCCCTGATGCTCTCGAATTATTAATCAATGTAGACAGCACCCAAGCAATTTTATAGGAGTTACCAGTCATCAAAAATTTATTAGCTTGTAAATCAAAAAAACAACTAGCTTCCTAATAGGCTGAGCATGGAGGCATGTGAAGAACTGTTCGGGCTACTTGCTTTTGTATGTCTTTTTTTAGTACCACACATGGGAAGAAGGGACCAATTTTTATTGTAACCCAGGAAGAAGACAACAATGAAGAAATTAATAGTTTTAGGGGAGTAACTAGAAATGGCCACACAGTCTAATTTATCAGTGTCTAAAATAACTACGGTCTCTACTGCCCTATTTAAATTTGCCTGTGAAGATTTGAAACCTAATTGGTTGTGAGGTCCATGGATACCAACAGTACTGTTAAGTGGGAAAAGGGATCAGAAAAAAAAGAAAAAAAATATATAGATAAATATAAATGTTATATTCTTTCTGCGTATGTGTGTATGTGTGTGTGTGTGTGTGTGTATATATATATATATATATATATATATATATATATATATATATATATATATATATATATATATATACCGTGTGTATGTGTGTGTATGTGTATATATATATATATATATATATATATATATATATATATATATATATATATATATATATATATATATATATATACACACACACAGTTGGGGATATGTGTCCAGTAAGTGATGTAGATTTGTGCAAACAAATAGTACAAGTAAATTTATATATGTGTGTATATATATATATATATATAAAACAAAGAAAAAATTGCGCATACCATATGTGAAAATAGTTAGAGAAAAGCTGTGACTCAAAAGTGTTATACAACATCAGAAATGCATAAAAAAAGGGAAAGGAGTCGTGCTATATGAACAAAACAAAAAGTTGCATATTATCCACTAGAGTGACGTGGACACAATACAAAGTGAATATCTAATCAGCATACATAAAATGTACACACAATGTATGTAAATTGAAAAAATGAAAAATAATAAACACAGTCCATTGGTAGACAAAGGTCAGGATAGTAAGCCCAAAGTGCAAAACAGATCCACACACGATGTAATTGATGACGAACAAGAGCCTCCACCACCATCAAACACTGACCCTTACCAGAGCCAAAGATCTCAGAGATCGGACACAGCATGAATAAGGGTGACATCCACCATCCACATTAAAAGTGTAATAGTAACATCCGTCCAGTATGGTCAGCCAGGTAATCGCCAGTATCCCAAACGAACACAGGATAACAGTACTCCGGGATATATAAAGGAACCAAGAGAAGCTTGCATAGTATAAAATCACTTGGGTTTTAATAGGTAAAATAGATTGTGCACACTTACATCAATCATGAAGATAAACAGCATTAAAAATCAGCTGGCCGGCTTTGAGAAGCGTGTACCCATCTCTTCCGGGTCCTCACACGTGATGCGGTGACGTCAGAACGCCGCCTCCCGACGTTTCGTCTCTAATGGGACTTGATCACGGGATTATATATATATAATGATTAAAAAAATATAAATTGCATCAAAAATAATCGCATGATTAAAAAAATCGCATCACACTAAGGTGCATAAACATGCATAATAAATAATAGTGGTTAACAGTCCAATACTTAAAAATGACACACAAGTCCATATAAAAGTATTATAAGGTGTTTCAGCGTGGATAAAAAAATTAATGAAAAATTCCACAGTGCTTTAGTGCATGTAATTAGTAGCAGCAATCCAAGGGTGATGTATAATACAGTTCATACAACAACACACGGCCCAGTGAATGATCCAAAAGTCATGCCAAGGGGTAGTCACACCGGTGCTCCCCTATAGTAATGGACGTTCACTTTAGAGCGTGCGACCTTGCAACTAAGCTTGGTCTGTGCACATGGATAATCCTGGGTTCCTGGTTCCTTGGCAGGCAGCTCCAGATCATAGACTATACCGTATAAGCTGACCCGAGTATAAGCAGAGGCCCTAATTTTGCCACAAAAAAATGGGAAAACGTATTGACTCGAGTATAAGCCTAGGGTGAGAATGCAGCAGCTACTGTAAGCGGAAAAGAGGGTCAATAATGCCCATTTGCAGCTTCACTGTGCCCATTTGCATGCCTCACTGTGCCCATGTGTTGGCTCGCAGAATTGTTGCATTTTTAGAATTTTATTTCTTGCCCATTTTTCAAAGAATATAAATAACACAAAAACGTTTCTTTCACTCATGGTTAGTGTTTGGTTGTGTTTACTCTTTTTAAATCATAATGACAACAGAACTACCCAAATGACCCTGATCAAAAGTTTACATACCCCAGTTCTTAATACCGTGTATTGTCCCCAGCTTGAAGTCTTTTGTGGTATTTGTGGATGAGGCTCTTTATCTTCTCAGATGGTAAAACTGCCCATTCCTCTTGGCAAAAAGCCTCCAGTTCCTGTAAATTCTTGGGCTGTCTTGCATGAAGGGCACATTTGAGATCTCCCCAGAGTGGCTCAATGATATTGAGGTCAGGAGACTGAGATGGCCACTCCAGGACCTTCACTTTATTCTGCTGTAGCCAATGACAAGTCGACTTGGCCTTGTGTTATGGATCATTGTCATGTTGGAATGTCCAAGTACGTCCCATGCGCAGCTTCCTGGCTGATGAATGCAAATGCTGACTGTTTTGTCGGATAATCTGACCGTCTGTATGCTCCATCGGACAATTGTTGTTGGAATTTGCAACAACAAATGTTGGGTGTTCATGCTCTTAAATTGTCCAACAACAAATGTGTTCCATCGGTTTATCCGATCGTGTGTGCACAAGTCCGTCGGACTCTGAACCAATGCTAAACATCAGACAACATTAGCAAAAGTTGCCCAAAGGGTGGTGCTAAAGAGCAGAAAAAACACATAGTTTTGTGAATGTTGGCTGAAAAAGTTCTGCCGTCTGTATGCAGAACAAGTTCACAGCCAACGCCCCTCGGGCAAAAATCCACAGATTTGTCCGATGGAAATCCGATCGTGTGTACGAGGCTTTAAGATGTTACTGTGCCTTGCAGAGAGAAAGGCCTATAGGTAGCAGCCGCAGACTGAGTGTGAAATATAGAGTGAATTAAAAAAATTGCTGTTAAAAAAATAAAAACAAATGTGTTTTATAGAAATAATTGATACTAAATACATTTTTTTTATCCTACTTGTCAGCTTTAAATACGGTAATAAAAAAAAAAACTTAAGCAGCAAATTTATTAAAATAGTGTTCCAAATATATATTTTTATGAAAATATTATTTAAATAGCCAAACTGATAATAGTTATTTTCATGTGAACAGGTACATATCCATGCTGCCAAATTTTGTCTGGATATCTAGGTTAAAGCGGAATTCTGGCGGAAAAAAAAAAAAAGTGTAGCTGCTGACTTTTAATAATCAGATACTCACCTGTCCCACGATCCAGCGATGCGGGTGTACGAAGCCCTGCTCCTCTCCCCCTCCTCTCCATGGCGCTGGCATTCTTAGGCCCCTTTCACAGTGGGGCGGGGTCGGCATCGGCGGTAAAGCACCGCTATTTTTAGCGGCGCCTTACCACCAATTCCACCAGCGCTATTCGGCCGCTAGCGAGGCGGTTTTACCCCCGCTATGGGCGAAGAAAGGGTTAAAAACCACCGCAAAGCGCCTCAGCAGAGGCGCATTGCCAGCGGTATAGCTGCGATGTTCCATTGATTTCAACGGGCAGGAGCGGTATACACACCGCTCCTTCACCGCTCCAAAGATGCGGCTAGCAGGACTTTTTTAAACCGTCCTGTTAGCGCACCCCTCTGGGCTTTCACATTGGAGAGGCGGCAGTTTAGGCTCCAGTATGAAAGGGGTCTAACTGTGTGCACCCACTATGATTAACTGTGCGGGCTGGTACCCCCCCCACCCGTCCCTTCCCCTCTTTCTTCTCCTCTTTGTCTTTTTCTGTCTTCTTCTCTTGTAGGCATTATGACTTATTTTCATTTGATTACTATTAGGATGTTTCCCAGTTTTTGAGGTGGGTTACACCCGGATGGTACATATATGGTTGGCAGTGGCACCACTCCCAGGCCGTTGATTTTTGTAGACCTTAATGTAATGACCGGTTCATAGCTTTGTTAGCTACCCACAATAGTTATAATAGTTTTCTTAAACTGCCTGTGCCATGTAAGTTTAATACTGTTCCTTTGTTTATTGTGTCATGTGGAATGGCTGTGCCTCATTGTTATTTTATGGGATTTGTCTATTCCTGTAATATGCCATATTTCTTGTAATAAAAAAAAAAAAAAAAAAAATATGTGCACCCGGCTGTGGCCTCACAGCCGGGCGCGCACTGCGCGAGCCGCCCTGTGAATATCCAGGTAATCTTCTGGGACCTGTGAAGTGTCCTGGATGATTGGAGGGAGGGGGAAGAGGTGAACTTTCTTCCGGCGTTGCAAAGCCCTGGGAGGTGCCCCTAAAAAGAGGCTATCTGCTCCCCCCCCCCCCAAAAAAAATTACATGCCAAATGTGGCATGTCAGGCGGTCACCGTCACTTAAAGTGGAAGTTCCATTTCTGGGTGGAACTCTGCTTTAACATGACCTTCTGGTCATAAAAAGATGAATAAAAAATCTCAGATTACAGTTTTGGGTGCACTGACCATTTTAAATGCTTTTCATTCCATTTTGAAATCAAAATTTATTCAGCGTTTGTGATTTTTTTTTTTGTTCCTCTTTGTTTATGAACAAGAGATGCCACTTAGGTTTGAATGTACAAACCGCTATGGGGAGAAAATAAAATAAAAAGGTCATCTACTTATTAGATCCATCAAACAGCGGTAAAAAAAATATAACACGCAGTATCGCAATATTATTAGTGTCTCCCTGACAGGTAGACTAATTACAGATGGTAAGAGCAGAGGAACGTGTTGAAAAGTGTAGCGTGCATTTGGACAGGTGTTAATAAGCGCCAGGGCTTGATGTGTTTGGCGATATATTGTGGAGGCCATCACTGCTCAGTGCTTTAGGTGGTAAAATATTCCTACCATCATATACTCCTGTCTTGTGAGTTTTTTTGACGACGTGGCAACAATTTTAGACATTAATTAGACTTGCCATGTTTTTACTGAGGCCTTTTTGTTTTCGTTCTTTAGGATTTTTTTTTTCTACTGGTCTAAACATTCTAAAGCAGGTGTTTTTTTTAAATGGATTGTAATTTTTCCTTAAAGCGTTCACCCGAAAAAAAAAATTTAACATTAGATTAATGCTCATTTTGTCAAGGGGAATCGGGTAGTTTTTTAAAAATCTAAGCAGTACTTACCGTTTTAGAGAGCGATCTTCTCCGCCGCTTCCGGGTATGGTCTTCGGGACTGGGCGTTCCTATTTGATTGACAGGCTTCCGACGGTCGCATACATCGCGTCACGAGTAGCCGAAAGAATTCGAACGTCGGTGCGGCTCTATACGGCGCCTGCGCACCGACGTTCGGCTACTTTTGGAAAATCGTGACGCGATGTATGCGACCGTCGGAAGCCTGTCGGAAAACTGTCAATCAAATAGGAACGCCCAGTCCCGCAGCCCATACCCGGAAGCGGCGGAGAAGATCGCTCTCTAAAACGGTAAGTACTGCTTAGATTTTTAAAAAACTACCCGATTCCCCTAGACAAAATGAGCATTAATCTAAGGTTAAAAATTAACTTTTCGGGTGAACCTCCACTTTAACCACTTCAATGCTACGTCTGTAATACTTCTTCATTACCAGGCTATTTTTCCGATGCTGTGGTAGTTTGACAAGTTACTCCATCATGCAACACCAACATTAATTTGATATCAGAGCTTTCTTTTGATGGTATTTAATATCCAATATGTTTTTGTTTTTTTGTTTTGTTTTTTACCATATAAAAAAAAAAGAACCAACATTTTGGAAAGAAACTTGTTTTCTTACTCTCTGTTCTAAAACCCATCAAACGAAAATGACAAGACAGCAGGAACAACCCCAAAATAATCCTTCTTTGTAAAGTAGACATCCCAAGGTGATCTAATTTTTTTGCCAGATTGTTTGAAAATTTTGAAATATGTTGGTATGGAACCCTTTTACTGCCAGGTTTGTGCAGCATATGGATCTGACAGCGTGGGGTTTTACACACCCGGTGTAATTTTAGCACCAGAGCTCCTGAGTAAACTGATGACCAAAAAGGCTTTTCCACAGGCGGACACCGTTTTTTAAGTTTTGACAACTTTTGAACTAACACTATTTTATTCTCAAGGATGTATGCTTTTAGAAAATATACAATGTTGGGGGGGGGGGGGGTTGTTATACAATCTACAGGGTTGAAAATATATATATATATATATATATATATATATATATATATATATATATATATATATATTTTTGTGCAAGAAATTTCACAAATGGCTCTGGCAGGGAAATGGCTAAATGTAGTACAGGTCATGCACAGAGGCAAGAGGAGGGTGAAGGCTTTAATGTACAGGTCACATACAGTAAAAGGATGAAGTTAAAGTGGTAGTAAACCGCAGTTGAAGGGGGGAAAAAATTCCCCTGCAAGACAATGGCATAATGTGCTAGACTGCATTGTATACTAGCATATTATAAGAGACTTGGCTTAAAACAAAGCCCTCCAGTGGCACACTATCACTGCTGAGAGGGCTTCCATGTTCACCAGGCCTTCCTTCTGGGTACGCTACATGAATGGCCGAGGGACGCAATCTCATCACTCCCCCAATGTGTGCAAGAGCCGCCGTTTACGGCACGGTATACCAGACATTCAGAGTGCATGCAATGGTGACATCACCGGCTGCATGCACTCTGAATATCTCCTAAACCATTCAAGTGTAGGAGATATTCACAGTATCTGCAGGTAAGTCTTATTATTATAGACTTACCTGTAGGTATAAGTGGTAAAACAGAGTTTACTACCTCCTTTAAGACGGAACGGAAGACAGGACATCATCGGCACGATCCCTGTGTACCAGGAGGACTGACTATTGTGCAATGTGCAGGGGTTGCTTCATTCTACATCAGCCAATGAAGATGCCCGATGATCAGCACCTGGAGAGGAGATTTCAGTGAGAGACCTCTTGTAGACTTTGCATCGTATTGCCCCGTACACACGATCGGAAATTCCGCCAGCAAAAGTCCGATGTGAGCTTTTGAACGGAAATTCCGACCGTGTGTATGCTCCATTGGACTTTTGCTGGCGGAATTTCCGCCAGCAAAAGATTGAGAGCTGGTTCTCAAATTTTCAGACGGAAAAGATTCCGATCATCTGTAGCAATTCCGACGCGCAAAATTCCGACGCATGCTCAGAAACAGTTTGACGCATGCTCGGAAGCTTTGAACTTAATTTTTCGGCTTGTCGTAGTGTTGTACGTCACCGCATTCTTGACGGACGAAAGTTCAGAGAACGTTTGTGTGATCGTGTGTATGCAAGCCAAGCTTAAGCGGAATGCCGTTGGAAAAAACATCCAAGGTTTTCCAAAGGAAAATCTGATCGTGTGTATGCGGCATTAGAGTTCAGGTAAATACAGTCACTTTTGTTCCACTTTAATGTATAGATGTGCAGGATAAGGGAGGTCAACTGCAAAGAAAGGTAGGGGTTGAGATATACGAAGGGTTAAAGAAAAATCCCAAAAGATATGCTGATCCATAACTAATAAAAGATCTATTCATTCAACTGTTTACAGTTGTGATTGGTGATCAATCATCACAGTAATGACATGGTACAGAGCTACTCAGATTGTCTCTGCACACTGTCTGTGAACCTTGTTGGTAATGAATGGCTTGGTTGAAGAAGTTTTTGAAAGCGCATCATAGACTAATATTTTGCAAAATCAGGTCAAAGCTTTTAAATTGAAGTGTAAGACACAGTTGGTGATTAAACTTTTGTAAATATGCCGTCTTTGTCTTCTGCTGTCATGACTACATAAAGAGCCCTCCAGATTTCATATTATAATTTTCCCAAAATAATTTCAGCGCTATGAACATATACATATGGTGCTCTTTTGAAACTGATATCTTGCTGATTTTAGTCCGCATTTGTGCCAAGAAGATACAGGCTAAATATATCATAGGTATCTCTTTTTGTATTGTTTAATTGCATCACAAGTGGCATATCCTGCACAGATGACACCCACCCATTCTGTATCTTGTTTGCAGAATGAGTCACTTGACCAGCATAGCCTTTTAGCCTTTCAAGCTATTGAACATCAATGTAAAAAAAAAAAAAAGAAGAAAAATGGTCTTGCTATATGAAGGAATTCCATTTTCTTAATTTTACAATTCTCATTCTGATATATGTTTTGGGTATCTTTTATTTATCCCAAATTTGTCATTTTGGTAATAGGTGATTGGTGGGGGGCTGACACATCCACATTAAAGAGACTTGGTCTTTTGGGGGTGAAAGGGGGACAAACTGCTGCAGGTATCTCAGGATGCACATACCTGTGCCTGCCTCCCAAGCCTTCCTTTCATGGCCAAATTCGGGACCGTTCTGAGAAGAAAAGCTCCAACACTTGTAGGGAATGTCAGAGATGACAGGTAATCACTGCCCCCACACGTTTCTATTGGCTCACACATGTGATGGACCGCCTGACTTACCCCTTTGTACTTCACACCTGCAGCAGTTTGCCACCCTTAACCATACTCTAGTGATAGGGTGTAAATCAGAAACTCCAGCCGGAAGATCCTCTTTTTGAAGTTTACAGTTTTGACACCTCATCGCCATGCAGTGTGAAATAAATTAAAGCAGAACTAAACCCATCACTTTAACTGTTTAAAAAAACAGCCGGGATGCTAACTGTTACAACTGCTTGTGCTTTCAACTAGGGTTGTCCCGATACCACTTTTAAGACCGAGTACAAGTACTGATACTTTTTTTCAAGTACTCTCGCCTATACCGATTCCTGATACTTTTTTTTTTTTTAATGTCATGTAACAATTTGACTAATGGGCACTGGTAGGTGGCACTGACGGGCACTGACAGATGGATGGCACTTATGGGCACTGATGGATGGCACTGAAAGGCGGCACTGATAGATGGAACTGATGTCACTTATGGGCAGGCACTGATGGGAACTGAAATGCGGCACTGATTGGCAATTGCATAATAAATGACATTAATGATGAGAGGAAGGATTTTGCAATGCTATTTGGCATATAGCATTGCAAAATCCTTCCTTTCCTCTCATCATTAATGTCATTTAACTTCTTAATAAGTATGTGCTGCGAAGCCCTTATTGGTACACCTTGAACCATCTTATTACACCCAGCCCGAACTATATGGGCAGGGTGTAACAAGATGTCAGCTGCTGGCTTACTGCAGCTGAGTGCAGGGTGTACCAAGATGGCCGTCGTGATGTTTACTCTTCTGACGGAGACACAGAACGTCACTTCCTGTACTGAATGTGATGGCTCCGGTCACCGGAATATGCAGCAGCACCCTGCACCCCTGCCCTGGCCAGCTTACCCACTGCACTCTGATTCACTGCTGCCAGACCGATCTCCGCTCCGCCCTCTCTGTCCTGTCGACTTCCGGTTTCAGGTATCGGATCCGCTTCGGGATCCGATACATGGATCGCGATGCGGATCAGGAGCATTTGTGCGAGTACAAGTACTCGCACAAATGCTCGGAATCGGTACCGATACTAGTATCGGTATTGGGACAACCTTACTTTCAACCAAGCGATTAAATGGCTGGAGTCCTAACTGATCACATGTGCAGCACCATGGCAGTTGAAGATCAAATAGAGACTAAGATGGCAGCCTCCTTGGCTGAAAAGAATAAGAGGATTTAGTTCCACTTTAAGGAACTTGCTGCCTTTGACTGCTAGACACAACAGATTTGGAGTGGGATTTTGTGATGTCACTACTGTAGTGCATCACTGTTCTTCTTCTTGCTGGAGGCTCCCACATGAAGGAGTAAATCTGTTTCCCCTACCAAGATGACCACCCCTACACAGAGATAAAGTATATAGTAACAGGGAATGGGAAGACAGTTATGAGGAAAAGCTCAGCTGAAGGGAGGCCAAAAGCAATACTAGTGACTATTCTCTCTGCATTTTTTGGGCACAGCTTCCATAGTTCATGGGGGGAGTTGCTTCCTTGCAGCCTCCCTCATTCCTTTTTGAGAGGGGACAGGATGTGGGGATGAGGTTCGTTCCCCTTTCAGGTTTGGGGGACAATGGGCCTTGCAAGGAGGAGGTGAGGCTTTGCTGACCTTAATGCAATGTACATTTTCAATGTACCCTCCCGAAGACAGGGAGTTTAACAAGACACGTGGACACTCATTAAAATCTGAAGAAAAGAGGTTTAACCTTAAACTACGTAGAGGGTTCTTTACTGTAAGAGCAGCAAGAATGTGGAATTCCCTTTCACAGGTGGTGGTCTCAGCGGGGGGGCATCAATGGTTTCAAGAAACGATTAGATAAGGACCTGAATGACCACAACATACAGGGATATACAATGTAATACTGACATATAATCACACACATATGTTGGACTTGTGTCCTTTTTTCAACCTCGCCTACTATGTAACTTCAGGGAAGACCCGTGAAGCATGGTGGCGGAAATGTTATTGTTTGTGGTTGCTTTGCTGTTTCAATGCCTGGGCAGTTTGCAGTCATCGACTATATGTTCAGCTTAATTTCACAAAGGTTTGCTTGATGAGAATGAACATCTTTTTTCAACATCACCTACTATGTTACTATGTAACATGTGGCCTGGTATGGTTTAGGAGTAGGAAGCTGTACACTTGCTTTTCCTTTTCTTAAAAGCCATGGTGTGGGCTCCCTCCTAAAAGCCATAAAAGACTCTTATATAGCTTAGGTGGAGGGGAAACCCCACCACTACTAAACCATAACAGGCCACAGATATTTTGCGTGTTAATTTTAAGTTTTGTATTATTATTTTTTTCATATGTCTCATGATTTCAATATATCACCACCTATCATCCTACCATAGGAAACACCTTGGTTCTTTCTTTTCTACTAACCCCGAAGCGTTGATCTAAAGGCCAAACCAAGAGCCCTGCACACTAGAGATCTGCCTACCAAAAGTGCTTACACCCAGTTGAGATACCAATCTATTCCAGGGTCCAGCACTCCATGGCCTTCTTTGCTCTACAAATGCATGCATCAGACAGGTACTCCTTTTTAGCCTTGTCATTCATAAATCTCAGGGCAGTACAGGGATTTGGGGGGGAGACACACTCGGGACTGATCTACACGGTGACATTTGCCTACCGTGCGAAAAAAACCTCGGTTTAGCTCTTGTTTTTTCTTCATATTGGTGCCCTTGTGACGGCTCCACGTAATTTTCCAGCTAATGGCTCATAATCATTATTTCCAGACAGGTGAGCATCCTGCTGCTCCCGTACAGTTTTCATGCCAGATGGAATCTGATGGTAGTATTCTGCTGTGTAAAAAAAAAAAAAAAGGAGAAAAAGAAAGAATGTTAAATTTTGAGCTTGCAGAACTCGGTAACTTTTCAACAGGCGATTAATTAACTGTTCACCATAATCCGCTGACCTAAAGTTATGCTGTCTGTTAACTCGTTTGTTTTCATTTGCATGGCTTGCTACTGAATTGCAGTTCAGTTGCGGTAATCAGGATCGGACCCGGTGTTTTGTCTTCATTTGTGTTTCATGCTTTTATTTATTCTTTTCTGGCTCGCTGTTCTGTATGGATTTTAAAATGTCACTGGGGTGAGCTGATGTGTGCTTAGGTAGTTGTACGGGGCAGTGTGAAGTATAGCGTGCAAACTGCAATGAGTGCCTATGCTTTGTGTTGGACAATGTAGCTAAATTGTAACACGAACGTGTAATCTTCATCTAAACTGGACACATAGAGAAATGCAATTTCAGGATAACAAACATTATGCAGCTATGTACAACGGTGCAAATGGAACAGTTTTCACTTTTCATTGTTTATCAAAAGTTGATTTAAAGTGGTATTAATGCCAAAGCCAAAAATGTATTATATTGCAGCTTACCAATCCTTATGCCGCGTACACGACCGTTTTTCATGATGAGAAAAATGCAATTTTTTAAAAATGGTCATTAAAAACGGTCGTGTGTAGGCTCCAGAGCATTTTTCTCGACGTGAAAAATGGTCATTAAATATTTAGAACATGCTCTAAATTTTCGTGTTGTTTTTCACGTTGTCAATTTTCATGTCGTGAAAAATGGTCGTGTGTAGGCTTTAACGACGTGAAAAAAACGCGCATTCTCAGATGCAAGTTATGAGATGGGAGCTCTCGTTCTGGTAAAACTAGCATTTGTAATGGAGATTACACATTCGTCACCCTGTAACAGACTGAAAAATTAAAACTGACTAGCGTGAATCATAACCAAACTTTTACTAACACGAAATCAGCAAAAGCAGCCCAAAGGGTGGCGCCATCTGAATGGTACTTCGTGTTTTCACCTGGAGGTCCGGCCAGTGACACACCTCCTGTATTAGTATGCCTCCATTCTTCTGGATGAAGAAGCAACAGAGACTCCTTCGAATGCCAACATTGTCATTCTGAGGGTAGGGTAGTGGTAGATGTGCTAGCAGATTTAGATGCACTAACAAGGTAAAACCAAACTCCTGCTCATACTGCAGTTACAGCGATATTTTTTTTTTGTTCTTTGTGATAAAGGTTTTCTATATATATGTATGTACAGTACAGACCAAAAGTTTGGACACACCTTCTCATTCAAAAAGTTTTCTTTATTTTTATGACTATGAAAATTGTAGATTCACACTGAAGGCATCAAAACTATGAATTAACACATGTGGAATTATACATAACAAAAAAGTGTGAAACAACTGAAAATCTATTTCATATTCTAGGTTCTTCAAAGTAGCCACCTTTTGCAGCAGACACATCTCTAGAACTGGTAAGAGGAGACTGTGTGAATCAGGCCTTCATGGTAGAATATCTGCTAGGAAACCACTGCTAAAGAAAGGCAACAAGCAGAAGAGACTTGTTTGGGCTAAAGAACACAAGGAATGGACATTAGACCAGTGGAAATCTGTGCTTTGGTCTGATGAGTCCAAACTTGAGATCTTTGGTTCCAACCCCCGTGTCTTTGTGCGACGCAGAAAAGGTGAACGGATGGACTCTACATGCCTGGTTCCCACCGTGAAGCATGGAGGAGGAGGTGTGATGGTGTGGGGGTGCTTTGCTGGTGACACTGTTGGGGATTTAATCAAAATTGAAGGCATACTGAACCAGCATGGCTACCACAGCATCTTGCAGCGGCATGCTATTCCATCCGGTTTGCGTTTAGTTGGACCATCATTTATTTTTCAACAGAACAATGACCCCAAACATACCTCCAGGCTGTGTAAGGGCTATTTGACCAAGAAGGAGAGTGATGGGGTGCTGCGCCAGGTGACTAACTCTTGAAGCTCATCAAGAGAATGCCAAGAGTGTGCAAAGCAGTAATCAAAGCAAAAGGTGGCTACTTTGAAGAACCTAGAATATGAAATATATTTTCAGTTGTTTCACACTTTTTTGTTATGTATAATTCCACATGTGTTAATTCATAGTTTTGAATTTTTAAAAACGTTTAATGGCATATTGATGTGCGGAAAGGGGTGTATTATATGCATTGCACTTATTTCAGCTTCCATTTAACCGTACATTTTGTACATACTTGTGGCCATATAGTAGGTGTAATGGTCAGATGTCCATAAACATCTGCAACTTTCATTGATCTTGCATAGTATTTACACCGCCGAATCCTCCCTCAACTGATATACTGTATATACTCGAGTATAAGCCGAGTTTTTAAGCACATTTTTTTTTTGTGCTGAAAATGCCCCCCTCGGCTTATACTCTAGTCAACTTTTTGCACCTGATCTCCCGGACTTTGGGGAGCCGGTACCGGCCGGGCACAGTACCGGCACGCAGGGCTGTCTTTAGCGCAGGGCAAACGGGGAACTTGCCCTGGGCCCAATCTTTGTAGGGGGCCCTGTGCTACCCGTGAATTAGGGCCCAAACGATGGCTTTGCAGAGTGCACAGAGGACACGGGAGGCTGTATTCCCGATCTAGCCAGCAGTGGGGGGGCGGGACCGGGAGCTCCACAGACGCGCTGACTCCGCCCCATGTAGCCTGTATGCTCGAAACAGAGCGCTGTAGTTAGACCAGTGCTCAGAGTGGGCGTGTCAGTGGAGCTCCCGGCCCGCCCCCTCTATACTGGCTGGGTAATACAGAGGTCCAGGGGCGGGCCGGGAGCTCCACTGACGTCCACTTCGATCACTGGCTCTAACTACAGCCGCTCTGTTCCGTGTGGAGCTCCCGGTCCCAGCCCCTCTCTGCTGTCTAGCGCGCAAATACAGCCTCCTGTGTCCTCTATGCACTCTGCAAAACTGTCATCTGGGCCCCAATTCACGATAACTTTATGCAGTATATGTCACAGTCTCTGGTAACTTTATGCAGTATGTCACAGTCTCTGGTAACTTTATGCAGTACGTCACAGTCTCTGGTAACTTCATGCAGTATGTCACAGTCTCTGGTAATCTTGTGCAGTATGTGCGCAGTCTCTGGTAATCTTGGTAATCTTGTGCAGTATGTCACAGTCTCTGGTAATCTCGTGCAGTATGTCACAGTCTCTGGTAATCTCGTGCAGTATGTCACAGTCTCTGGTAATCTCATGCAGTATGTCACAGTCTCTGGTAACTTCATGCAGTATGTTACAGTCTCTGGTAATCTCATGCAGTATGTCCGCAGTCAATGGTAAGCTCGTGCAGTATGTCCGCAGTCTCTGGTAATCTTGTGCAGTATGTCCGCAGTCTCTGGTAATCTTGTGCAGTATGTCTGCAGTCTCTGGTAATCTCGTGCAGTATGTCTGCACTCTCTGACCCTCTCCTGTAGTATGTGTATTAATGTGCCGCCTTACTTGCTCAATTATTTGGGTTTGCTCCACTGCTCAGTGAGTGGTAATGATGTGCATTAAACTATTGCAACCAATCAGTGAGCACTAATAATGTGCAGTAACCTCTAGCAACCAATCGGCAAGCACAAATTATGTGTTGTAACCTCTAGCAACCAGCCAGTGAGTGGTAAGGATAGGCTGTAACCTCTGGCAAACAATTGCAATCGCTACATGGTCTGCTGCAGTAAACTCATTTTGCATCTATCTGCTATTTTTTTTGTATATCTTAGATGGAGGGGGGGCCCCAAGAAAATGTTTGCCCAGGGCCCAATCAAAATTAAAGATGGCCCTGACGGTAGGTACCGACCAGCCGGTTTTTCAAAGTCGGGCACCCCTTCCATAGACTCCCATGTTAAACAGTCATTTCTCCGGTAACTTTATGGACTCGGTACCAGCTGGTGGTAGGTCCCCTGGACCCCGAACTTGGCACACATGTAACTTAATTTCTCCTCTACAAGTGTGCAAAGTTTGTTGTCTGAGGGACCTACAGCTGGGGAGCACCGATTTTTCAAAGCCAGGCACTCCTTCCATAGACTCCCATGTTAAACGTCAGTCTAGTCATGGGCACAGTGAGGCATGCACGTGGACACAGTGAGGCATGCAGATGGACACCCTAGGCTTATACTCGAGTCAATACGTTTTCCCATTTTTTTGTGGTAAAATTAGGTGCCTCGGCTTATATTCGGCTCAGCTTATACTCGAGTATATACGGTAAGTAATGCTAAAATTGGACACATCGCTGGCAGCTTCTAGGCCATGTGTGGACACCTTGGACCTCACCTTTGTTTTTTCATACGTACACTGGTGAATTTTGCAACTCTATTGTACTATTTATGAGTCACATTAAGCAGAGTTTCAAATACCTGCTGGTTATAAATGCCCAGAATGAAAACAGACGCCGGAGTGATAAATCTTTTCTCTGTAATGCAGAAAAAATGAAGCCGCATACATCACGCTGACACTGAGAAGGAAGGATTTTAAGTATTCTGTTTTATGTGGGTAGCAGAGCACAGGTCTCATCCCTGGTCAGGCCAAGCCCTCGCTTATTTTTTACTGACGTTTTTCCAGCTAGACCAGCTACAGATCTCAAAAGAACTCTAAGCACTGGTAGTATCTTAAAGATCAAGTCTAGCCTAAAGTTTTGAATATAGCCTGAAGTGTTTGAACCTTTGCCAGGGTTTTTTTATAAAAAAAACGGTCTCTGACTTTGTTGGGGAGAATTACACTTTGTGTCTCGCTGACATCCAATGGGCACAAGCCGAAGAAATGAAGGACTTTATATCCAAGTGATCAGAAGGCAGAGAACATTTAAAACCTTTAAGAGTTGCTAACTTTTTTCCTAATGTACTTGAAAATGTGTTTTTTATTGCTTCCTGTCCCACAAAAACCATGTCATAGGGAAATCAAGTCAGGGAAATCTCAATGGGTACATGGACAGAAATAAAACCAGAACAAGGTCCTAACCCTTCCCTATGCTCTATAAAGCAAAAAATAACTCTTATGAAGGAGTTTGGCTTTAAATGGAAATTATAGTGATTTATTTTATTTTTTTGTTTAGCAAACCCTCTCCCCTTTGCAGTCTTTCCCTGTTGCAGCATCTAAAATATATTGTAGAAAATGTTCCAACACTAAGGAACCCAAAGATTGTTGGGTTATTATAATAAAAATTCTTATGCCGTGTAAACACGATTGGAAATTCCGACAACAGATGTTTGATGTGAGCTTTTTGGCAGAAATTCCGACCGTGTGTATGCTCCATCGGACATTTGCTGTCGGAATTTCCGACAACAAAAATTTGAGAACTGGTTCTCAAATTTTCCAACAAAAGTTCTTGTCGGAAATTCCAGTCGTCTGTATGCAATTCGGACGCACAAAAATCCTACGCATGCTCGGAATCAATTCGACGCATGCTCGGAATCATTGAACTTAATTTTTCTCGGCTCGTCGTAGTGTTGTACGTGACCGCGTTCTTGACGTTTGGATTTTCCGACAAGATTTGTATGATCGTGTATATGCAACACAAGTTTGAGCCAACATTCCGTCGGAAAAAAATCCACGGTTTTGTTGTTTGATTTGCGTGTACACGGCATAAGACGTTGCATTACTTTCAGTCAAGATAAAGCACTTGCTTGCACAAAATGGGGTAGATCCACAAAAGGATTACGCCGACGTATCTATTCTAATTTTAAATTTCCCACGTCGTATCTTTGTTTTGTATCCACAAAACAAGATACGACGGCATCTGGGTTAGATCCGACAGGTGTACGCCTTAGTACGCCGTCGGATCTTAAATGCAATTTTTCGGCGTCTGCTAGGTGGCGTTTCCGCGTCGAGTATGCAAATTAGCTATTTCCGACGATCCACGAACGTACGAGCGGCCGTCGCATTTTTTTTACGTCGTTTCCGTTCGGCTTTTTCCGGCGTATAGTTAAAGCTGCTATATGGTGGCGTACTCGATGTTAAGTATGGCCGTCGTTCCCGCGTCTAATTTAAATTTTTTTGCGTCGTTTGCGTAAGTCGTTCGTGAATAGGAATGTGACGTCATTTACTTTCACGTCTAAACCGATACGTCCTTGCGGCGTACTTTGTCGCAATGCACCCTGGGATATTTTAAGGACGGCGCATGCGCAGTTAAAAAAAAGTTGTTTACGTCGGGTCACGACGTATTTGCATAGAACACGCCCCCATCCCTCCCATTTGAAATTGCGCGCCATTACGCCACAATAGATACACTACGCCGCCGTAACTTGCCGCGCGGATTCTTTGAGAATTCACAAGAAGAAAAAGTAAGTTACAGCTGCGTAGTGTATCTTAGATACGCTACGCCTGCCTAAAGATAGGACGATCTTTGTGGATCTGCCCCAATGTATTTAATGCATAACGTGTGCAAATTAAGGGGTCCCACTTGCAGTATAGTTTAAAAAAATAATAATACTGTATTGTATACCAGGTGTAGCTATAGGTTTTGGGAACTTTTAGCCCTGGTTCACATATATATGCGAATTGTATGCCTTTTGGACCGCATTCAATTCACATGTCATGTGAAATAACCTTGGTTTCCATTGTACCGTAGCGGCTTACATATATGTGGTACATCTTCAGTGCAAATTGAAAGAGTCCTGTACACTTTCTAAGCACTGCGGTGCAGTTTCAATGCGCATTACAAGCTTTGTATTTTGATTGCTTCTGAATCGCATGTCATCAGTTGAACATGGTTTTGGCTGGGTTTTTTTTTTCCATTTGCCTCCCATTTTTCTCTGTTATAGCTAGTTGCTAAGGAGTGGGCTGGCAAGCTGGCCGCTGTATCCCCGATGGCTCATCAGCTGCCAGCGGGGTTCCCAACTGACAGCTGAATGACAACTAAACATTAAAACTGAAAAAAGACAGCCTGTAGTCCTCCCAATCCATACCAGGCCATTTGGATTTTAAGGGGAACCCTAGATCAAAAACTAAACCGGCATAGCCTTCAGCACCCCCACCCCCCCATGGGTCTGGTATGGATTTTGAGGGGAACCCCACATGCTAAAATGTAAATGAAATGGCGTGGGTGTCTCCCCCCAAAGTCCATACCAGACCCTTATTGGACCCTTATAAGTTTTTCCCCATACCAGGCCACATGCCCTCAAATTTTTTTTCCAGATCCTGCCCCCTCATGCGAATGAATATGGGGTAGCATAGGGTTCAGACCTGTGTTTTTTGTTTTTTCTTCTACGCGGCAGCGTTCTTCGTTATTTATGTTGGATTTACTTCAGGGGACATTGCTTTTGGCTTTTGTTTTTTTTATAAAGATCGTGTCAAAAATTGTCTCTGTTTTTATTTTTGACACTTTTTTGGGTGAATGAGTAGGGGCACAATGTACCCCATACTCGTTCACATGGGGGGGGGGCAATGGAATCTGGGGGCCTCTTTGTTAAAGGGGGCTTCCACATTCCGATGAGCCCCCTGCCCGCAGACCCCCACAACCACCACCCAAAGTTTTTCTGTTCCTCAGGCACTACAGGCAGTTTTTTAAATTAAGCAACAGGAATTCTAAGGGCTGTTTGCTATATAATGCAAAGGAAGTCTCCTTGTGCGTTTTTAAGTATATCAATTTCAAATACATATTGTTTTTACAAGTTGGATACTTACATTGTTGTTGAGCTCTGAAAATAGCTCAGTTTTTTTTTTTTCATTGAAGCATGTACCGTAAATATAAGGATGCGTACTGCGTAAATCTTTCTCGTGATTGCTTACCCCTGTATGCCTCGTTCAAATTTACGAAAAAAGAATGAAAAAAAAAAACAATATATAAAAACATTGAGATCCCAATTTGGGTCCTGCCAGGCGAAATAGAGGATTTCTGGTTTAGGGGCTAGCTAGACACTGACTGCTTTGTGAAGAGATAAATAGTGCTTTGGAACACTTTAATAGTTTACTGGGAAATCCAGTCTGCACATGTCACAGAGCAGCTAGTTTGCCCATCACTATCTTTAAAGCCAGCCCACCATAAGTTCTCATCTCCAGTGTTTAGTAGTGTTACCCCTAATACATTTTCTGCAGCTTCATGATATCTTAGACACTGACACTTTTCTCATTCAAGTGATAGCCCACCCCACCAACAAGGTACGCTGGGCAGCACAGTGGCTAAGTAGTTAGCACCTTTGCCTGACAGCACTGGGGTCATTCATTTGTATCCCAACCACGGCACTGCCTGCCTGGCATGTGCATGTTCTCCCTGTGCCTGTTTTGGGTTTCCTATAGGTACTCTGGTTTCCTACCACACTCCAAAGACGTGATGGTAGGTTTATTAACTCCTGTCTATATTGGCCCGAGTATGTGTATGTATGAATGTGAGTTAGGGACCTTAGACTGTAAGCTTCTTGAGGCGAGGGACTGATGTGAATGTAAATTAAATATATATGTAAAGGATTGCATAAGTCACCTGTGCTATAGAAGTTCCTGTTAGGCCTCGTACACACGGACGGACTGTCCGCTGAAAAGGTCCGCCGGACCGTTTTCAGCGGACATGTCTGCCCAGAGATTTCTGTCTGATGGTTGTACACACCATCAGACAGAAATCCACGCGTACACGATACGCGGTGACGTGGCCGCGCCTTCGCCGCGATGTGCGCGGCCCTGGAAGGTCAATGCTTCCACGCACGCGTCGAATCACTTCGACGCCTGCGAGGGATGGCGGCCGAGCGGACATGTACGGTGAGTCTGTACAGACGACTGAAAATGTCCGACGGACAGGCTTCCAGCGGACATGTTTCTTAGAATGCTAAGAAATTTTTGTCGGCTGGACAAATGTCCGCTGGAAACCTGTCCGGTCGGCCGTACACACGACCGAACATGTCTGCTAAAACTGGTCCGCGGACCAGTTTCAGCAGACATGTTCGGTCGTGTGTACAGGGCCTAAGAAATAAAAAAAAAATCCACACCCCTTGCCACCTCCCTACTGTAGGAATCCACCCTGGGAAAGTTTTAATATCGAAGTTGAATTGGGTGGATGATTTCACAGCCCCCCCAAGCACTGTCACATGTATGAGGTCACATGTTTCCCCATGCCCAGGTCTAGCTGAGCAGGGAGGCAGGCAAGAAGTGTGGGTAGGCAAGAATACCTTGCTAGGGACTTGGACTATCTATAGTCCCTGAATGGGCCAAGTATCCCAAGCGTGTCATCGAAACTACCACAATGCACATGACAGGCCATCGACATGAGCAAAAAGTGTTTTTTGTTCTTTTTTTTTTTTTTTTGTGCAATCCTTTTTATTGAAACACGTTTTTGAGGTTGCCAAAGGCAAAATTGGATTACAAGTACGTCTTTGTCGTGAAAAACTCAGTTTTCTAACAAAGAGATCCAGTTGTATTTTGCAGCCTAGCCTAAGGGAAGAGAGTAAAAACCATCAAAAGGAAAAAAAAGAAAGAGGTTAAATGGTGAGGGAGAAGGGATGTCAGATAATAAGGGGGGTGGCAAGGGATGTTTGGGATAGCCATGTTTAACAGTATGGGCACAATGCAGTTCAAGAAAGCGACAGTTGAAACTTGCAGGAAAAGAGTGGTAAGACCCATGGTCCCCAGAATTTTTTGCCTCAGTGCTCTGAAGGTTTGCCATTAACTTTTCAGTTATCAAATTTAAAAAAAAGTCTGTTTAAGCTCAGACACTCGGATGACCTTAAGGTAGCCATGCCCTTGTGGTTGTGGCCATTGGGACGTGGCTTAGGAGAGCAAATTGGTACTTTGAAAAGAACTTTGGCAGAAAGTTTTTTACCTTAATGCATTCTCTGCATTGGGGTAAAAAAAAACTTCTGTCTGTTATAACTTACCTGAGCCTGATCTTGATCGAGCGCTGTGCCAGAGAGTTGCAGATCTTTCCCTCCTCACAGGGTAGTTAGATAACAATGGGAGCCATTGGCTCCTGTTGCTGTCAATCAAATCCTGTGACGAGGTCACAAGGGGTGGGGCCAAGCAGCCCTGTCTGTGTCTATGGACACAAGAAGTGTGGCTCGGTATCCAGCTCACAGTTGTGCCACAATAGGAAGCTCCTTATAGTGGCACACCGAGAAGAGGAAGAGCCAATAGAGAATAGGTAGTTTGAGGCTGCTCTGTGCAAAAGCACTGCACAGAGCAGGTACGTATAACATGTTTATTACTTTTTTTAAATTACCCTCTACAATCACTTTAGGCACTTTTTTTTTATTTATTTTTATTTATGGGTGAACAAAATGATTTTGGTAATACTGGCACATTGATAAATAAGGTTTCCTGTTTAACCACTTAACGCCCGCCGCACGCCTATTTACGTCCACAGAATGGCACGTACAGGCAGATGGGCGTATATATACGTCCTTGCCTTCTAGCGGGTGGGGGGTCCGGACCCCCCGCTGCGTGCGGCTTACCTCGGGGAGTGATCCGGGACGACGGCGCGGCTATTTGTTTATAGCCGCTCCGTCGCGATCGCTCCCCGGAGCTGAAGAACGGGGAGAGCCGTATGTAAACACGGCTTCCCCGTGCTTCACTGTGGCGGCGTATCGATCGGGTGATCCCTTTTATAGGGAGACTCGATCGATGACGTCAGTCCTACAGCCACACCCCCCTACAGTTGTAAACACACACTAGGTGAACACTAACTCCTACAGCGCCCCCTGTGGTTAACTCCCAAACTGCAACTGTCATTTTCACAATAAACAATGCAATTTAAATGAAAAATGTGTCAAAATTGTCCGAAGTGTCCGCCATAATGTCGCAGTCACGAAAAAAATCGCTGATCGCCGCCAATAGTAGTAAAAAAAAAAAAAAAATGCAATAAAACTATCCCCTATTTTGTAAACGCTATAAATTTTGCGCAAACCAAACGATAAACACTTATTGCGATTTTTTTTTTTACCAAAAATAGGTAGAAGAATACGTATCGGCCTAAACTGAGGAAAAAAAAAATGTTTACATATGTTTTTGGGGGATATTATAGCAAAAAGTAAAAAATATTGCATTTTTTTTCAAAATTGTCGCTCTATTTTTGTTTATAGCGCAAAAAATAAAAACCGCAGAGGTGATCAAATACCACCAAAAGAAAGCTCTATTTGTGGGGAAAAAAGGACGCCAATTTTGTTTGGGAAACACGTCGCACGACAGCGCAATTGTCTGTTAAAGCGACACAGTGCCGAATCGCAAAACCTGGCCTGGGCATTTAGCTGCCTAAAGGTCCGGGGCTTAAGTGGTTAAAAAATGAAAAAAAAAATGAAAATCAAGAAAATAGGCATTATTTTATACATTACAATGTCAGCTTGAAATGGGTACTCATTGGAAATACATAATACTTTTTACATCAACAAGAAATATTTGGCAATAGTATCTTTAAGGGATACATGGACAGCACGTTGAGAACCTGTGATGTATACTACTACCATAGTAATCGGCAATACTCCTTTTTAGTCCAGTGGGTTATAAAAAGCAGTTTGAAGATCCAGTAGTTTTTCCAGTCTTGTCCTCCCTGTCAGATGTCAGATTACTTCTCCTTTAATGCTCCGCTGTAAATGTCCAGTGTAAAGCAAACTGCACGTTCCTTAAAATAAAATCCGGATGTTATATATGAACCAATCTGTCGGGTTGTGGATTTTGGCTGCCAAGAGGAAAGAAATTGAAAACTGCAACATAAATATTTTCCCTTGTAGACAAACCAACGCGAGGACTGTGTGACTAAGAAAGTGAATATTTGTGCTTTGCATGTAACAAATTATATAACCAACGCCTAATGAATTAATGCATGTGTATATACTGGGAAAAGAGCTTATGACAATTGTCATTTGAGAAAAGCAAAATTAAATTTTGGGCACAGCTATATAAAGAGTGCATTTGTGTAACTAACAGAGAAAAAATGCTCTATTTTATATACCGTATTTTCCGGCGTATAAGACGACCCCCTAATTTTCCAGCCAAAATGTTGGTTTTGGGATATACTCACCGTATAAGACTACCCCCTTCCTACTAGTCATGCCTTGCCTCACGGTGCCACCATTACATGCCAGACTATGCCACTACATGACGAGACTGTGCCCCATTACATGACGAGACTGTGCCCCATTACATGACGAGACTGTGCCCCATTACATGACGAGACTGTGCCCCATTACATGACGAGACTGTGCCCCATTACATGACCAGACTGTGCCCCATTACATGACCAGACTGTGCCCCATTACATGACCAGACTGTGCCCCATTACATGACCAGACTGTGCCCCATTACATGACCAGACTGTGCCCCATTACATGACCAGACTGTGCCCCATTACATGACCAGACTGTGCCCTTACCTTATCCTAAGACATGCGAATCGCGGCCGTACGTTTTTTCAAAAGCCGCGCCTCCTGCGTCTTCTGTTCCGTGATAGGCGGAACATTCAGCTTCCCAGGAGGCACTGTGTTCAGTGTTCGCCTATCACGGAGGCCCTCTCGTCCGAGGACGAGAGGGCCTCCGTGATAGGCGGACACTGAACACAGTGCCTCCTGGAAAGCTGATTGTTTCCGCCTATCACGGAACAGAAGACGTCGGAGGCGCGGCTTTTGAAAAATCGTACGGCCGCGATTCTGGGATAAGGTAAGATGTTAGGTTACCGGCGTATAAGACGACCCCTGACTTTTAAGAAGATTTTAAGGGGTTAGAAAGTAGTCTTATACGCCGGAAAATACGGTATCTCAGAAATATCAAGGCTGCAGTTTACACAGAACCATTAATATTAGTCCCAGACATAGGCATGGGCACATGGTGTGCCTGGGCACACCCTTATCAACCTGTATTGTGCAGATGGCCTGGCTAATGAGAAAGGGACTAAGGAATTTTTGTTCCTTTCTCTGTCTCAAAAGTGAGACATCAGGGGTCTGTTTAGACCCCTGATATTTCACCAAAGCCCCCCTGGGGATTCTAACAAAATATGTAGAAAAAACAAATTGTAAATAAAACTAAAATAAATAAATAAAAATAATACAAATAAACTAACACCACCAATCTCTGCCCTTCTGACACCGTCCACTGCTATATATATCATATACACACATGCATGTGTGTTTGAGCTTTGGGGTGCACACCCTAATGCAATAGGCTGCGCACACCTATGGTCCCAGAAGAGCTTGCAGTCTAATTTCTATGCAATGGCTATATGCTGAAGCCAAGTATTATGCACACACTGCTTGTGGCGTTATTTAGACTTGGGTCGAAAAAATGACGTCACTTCGCGCAAAGCACGGCGGGAGTTCGGAAACGGAGCATGCGCGGTAGGTCCGGCGCAGGAGCGCGCCTAATTTAAATGGCACACGCCCATTTAAATTGGCCCGCCTTGCGCCGGAGGCCGCCGGCGTAGGTTTTCATCGCAAGTGCTTGGTGAATCAGGCACTTGCAATGAAAAATTGCGGCGGTGTAACGTATCTACGATACGTTACGCCGCCGCTGCCCTACGTGAATCTGGCCCTTTGTTTTTTAAGTTTATCTTTCCTTACTTCCAAGCTTAAAAGTAATATTTTCAAATAGTTTCAAGGCAAAAATCAAACACCATTGTTATCACAGTAGATCTTTAGGCGCTTTAGTCTACTTAAAGTAGAGCTCCAAGGTTGCCTTCTCCTGTGCTTCATGCTCATCCCTGCAGGAGATCTGGGGCTTTGAGCATGCAGAACCAGGAGAATTCTGGAATGCGTTCTTTGATGCCTTCTCTTTTGTGTTGGAAGATGCCTGCAGACAGCTTCCCTCGCTTATCAGCCAGGAAATCTGAACTGGCAGAATCTCGAAGGCTCTTAGGGTACATGCCAAGTGAAAGGAAAGAGGTGAGAGGTTGTTTTTGCAGATTTGCCTGATTTTCCTGAATCTATAGGAGGTAATGCATGCACCTACCTATTCGATTCTCTTCTTTTTTTTTTTTTTTTTTTTATTATACTGTATTTTTCAAAGTGGAAGAAAAGTAGCTGACAAAAAGGAGAATCATTTGGGAATGCAGATGCATATATTAAGTAAAGGTATTCATAGTAATATAAAATGTATGCATGCCAATACTTTTGGGTTTGGGTAGTATAGGTAAGGATTAAAACCTCTGTCAAGTTTTTTTTTATTTTTCTTTTTCTTTTTATGCTGTTTGTGTCCTTAGTAGATAGATCCACCATCTCTGTTTGTATTGTTGACCATTGTTATTGAAACCACAAGTGATAGGCAGTCAAACGTTTTACAATTGCATACACACGCTCTGACTTTTCTGCAAACTTTCCTAAAACTTTCCCAACATCACGTGGTTTTTCTGCTCTTTTCTGCTCTTTACCGCCACCCTTTGGTCAACTTCTGCTATTGTTGGTTGATTTTAACATTGGTTCTGGGCATGCGTATTTGCACTTTGTACAAAGTCCGATGGCTTGCTGTACACACGATCGGACTAGGCACCATCGGACTTTTGTTGCCGAAAAGTTTGTCCGTTGTCCGATGAAAACCTACATGCGTATTTAGGGTGCAACATGGTGCAAATGCCTCCTTTCTGAGCCTCAAACCGCCCTTCAGCCCCACAGCCGCTGTCACATTCAACCACACAGCCATGTCATTTATTCACAGGGATCTGTACAAGTTTTGTCTTCCACAGAAGTACTTATAGTTTTCAATTGACTACAAGTGTGGCAATCAAAGAAATCATACATGGAATCATCTTCTAGCTTTTCAACTGACAGCCCGTACAGAGGTAGGAAGTTGCAGGAGCCTGCCATTGCACCCATGGTGCACTGATTATGGGTGCAATGCTTTGCAAGCTCCTGTAAAAAAACGAAAAAAAAATAGGTGCACATTTTTTTTCTTTGCAAAAACATGCATTTATTATTTTTTCAAGGGTAAAACCTAGCCTTTAAGTAAAGCAAAAAAAAAAAATTATTTGCCTACCAAATAAAAAAAGTGTACATTTTTTAAGGACATATACTGTATGTGATTTAGTACATTACTTTAATACCCTTTTTTTTGTTTTTGCAATCCACCTTTACGTTAGAAGCAGGAGCCTGCCAAATGCTCTTTCTGTGAGGGGCACAATGACCGTTTTGCCAGCCAGTGCCACTTGTTTGAAGAATGCTTGCTCCAATAGGGGAACTAAGCAGGGCAATTTTTTGTAAGGTTCCTCCATTTCGCAGATGGAATTTACTTCATTGATCTAGTTTTCCAAATGAAAGGGTTGACGTGTTTCCAAAATTCCGTTTTCTGGTGGCATTGCCTGGATGAGTCAATGTCATTTATGCCATGCTGTTTTTCCTTTGATTTAGATAAAGCAAAGAAAACCCCTTTTTGTACACCTTTGCTGCAAAGTGGCTGGAGTTATTCTTTAGGTTGCACGCCCGTACAGAAATAGCCCAACTCCAGGTACTTTGGCTGTGCTATTTTTGCATGTATAGCTTCTGTGGCTGCTGAGTAACTGTAATGTGCAGTAAGCGTGCTGATCTGACTGGCGCATATTCCCAGAGAAATCCCTTTGCTGGCTACACTACTGAAAGACATCAAATGATAGCGAAGTTCTCGCTGGGTAAAAAGGAGGCTGTGTGATCATTAGGTTTTATATCTCGCTAGATCTATGGCATTCCAGGGCTTGTCACTCTCCGGGAGAGTTATTAAATACAGGACACTTTATGACAAAAATAAAAACATGTAAATCCCTATTTGCATCTAACCAAGACAAATAGCGTAACCTCAATTTATTTTGTGGAAACAACTAAGTTGAGTAAAAAAAAAACATTTATGATAACCAGCTCAATGGCAAACCTAAGAACCGTAGACCTTTCCCCTTGGCTGAAACTCGTAAAAAGATAAAAAAAAGATCTTATGATGCAGAAGAAGCTTCTCCAGCACTGTCCTATATAAGGTTCACTGTAAATCAGAATTCATTTTGAGGAAGTGGGCTAAATTTTCCAGGCGCGTGTCAAAGCCCCGCCCCCTCCTGCTAATCCATGCCCCTTTTTCCTTGTGAAAAACCCTCCTACTATAACACTTGCATAATTACAATACATAGGTGGTTCATATAATGAAATGGGTGCAGAGTTAATCGCTTTAAGGACAAGGGGCACTCTTTACGACTGGCGGTAAAGAGATTTAACCTTCACATTTGGAAAGGTGTCTTTACAGTAAGCACTGTGGAAATGTGGAATAGGCTGCCTCAAGGACTGGGTCAGGTCAGTAGAGTGTTTAACAAAAGAAGCTAACATTTATAGCTAATAAGGGACCAGGGATTGTTCTAGAGAGTATCCTATTGCCTTCGGGGGACCGGGAAGGAATTTATTTTTCCAATGCTTAAAAAAGAAGTAAGGTTTTTTTTTTTTTTATATATATATTATTCATACTTACCTAGGTGGATAAACCATCGGTCTGATGGTTGCATGATTTGAATTACAAAAGAGGTCTAAAGCTAGAATTATTGCTCTCACTTTACCGATCGCGGTGATACCTCACATGTGTGGTTTGAACACACCGTTTTCATATGCGGGCGCTGATCAGGTATGCGTTTGCTTCTGCACGCGAGCTCGGCGGGACAGGGCGTGTTTAAAAATGTTCTAATTTTTTCTTATTTATTTTTAATTTTTATTGTTGTTGTTTTTTTTTTATTGTTATTTGTTACACTGTTCTTTAAAAAAAAAATGTTGTGTCACCTTTATTCCTATTACAATGTAAACATCCCTTGTAAAAGAAAACAAGCATGACAGGTCCTCTTAAATATGGGGTCAAAAAGACCTCAGATCTCATATTTTACACTAAAATGCAATAAAAAAAAATTAACAACAAAATTTGGGCATTTGAAAAAATGCACCAAACAAATTTCCCTTTAAGAGCTATTGGCGGAAGTGACGTTTTGACGTTGCTTTCGCCCTGCTATGGGGGACGGGTGGGGGCCATCTACCCCTCACTCGTTTCCATACCCAGCCACCGATCCACCGACGGCTCCGGGAAGCGGCAGTGGGCACGAGAGAGCGGCGGGGGGGACCCTCTACCGCCACCGATACAAGTGATCTTGCAGCGAATCCGCTGCAGAGACGACTATTATGGAAAACTGAACTGCCGGCTGAAGAGGATACCTGGGTTATGGTAGCTAGCTGCTGCCATAACAGAGATATCCCTCTTTAAACAGCCAAAGTATATCGGCGTGCGGCGGTCCGGAAGTGGTTAATCTGTTTGCATGCAGGTACTTTTTAATGCTTTCAGGTACTTATACTGTCTGCATTTAAAAAACACATTCAATGAAGAATACATAAATGTTTAAATGCATAAATGCAGTTCCTGGTGATTAGCTGTGGGGGGAACCCCTTTGAAAACAATGGGATGCTGACTACTCCAGCAGCTAATCATGGCCGCTTGCATGTACTCACACAAAGCGATTACCTGCAAATAAACGGCCCGGGATGCAGGCAGTCTGCACCCACCGCTGATCATTTGCAGGTAATTGCTGCTTGAGTAATTACATGGGAACGGCCTCAATTAGCTGCAGGAGCTGTCAGCCTCCCATTGCTTTTAATGGGGTTTCATCTGGCAGCTAATTGCTGGGAACCCCACATGTGATCGAACAAGTGTGAATGAGACATTATATTTGCCAGAAACTCAGCTTTTATACTCCCTTCTTGGAAGTAACCTTCACTGTAGCTGTTCTGGAAGCTCTCTATAAAACTTTCACCACTGCAGACAAACGTTAAATAATATAAAACACGTTTTGTCTATTTTTTATAAAAAAATTCTGACACACATATATATATATAGGCTTAAAATGAGAACTAGCACAAAGGCAACATAAAAAGAGCCTGTAAATTCACAAGGGTGCAACCGTTTTGTGTATTTTCAACATTCCTTAACTAATCCAACAGCCAGGTCCTTGATGCGTCACCTGGTGATGGATGAATCTGAACAGGTATGGAGAAGGCAAAAAGCTTTATCGCCAGAGACATTTTCATCTGCAACAAGCCCGCCAGAAGACCGACTACATCAGACAACTTCATCTCTCACAGATACTATATAGCAGTTGCTGTACCCCAGAATCTCTATATCTCCAGAGAAACTGTAAAATCAATGCTGGATATAGAAATTAACAGCTTAGCCTATCTTAAGGCTCTCTTGTTGCTTCACATACATATGTATGTCCTCTACACATGGTCTACTGTACCAAATTCTACCACTATCAGGACTTTAAAGAGGAACTGCAGTCTGCTCACATAATTTGTAATAAAAACATCTTTGCCATTCTGAAGCTTCCCTCCAACCACTTTGCATATTATTTTATATATACTGTAATTCTGTACTTGCCAAATATGCTGCAGAAATGTTCCTCCACTAGGTCTAAGGCCCCTTTCAGACGTCCGCTCCGCCTGTCCGTTATTACAAGTCCGTTAACGGACTTGTAATACATCCCTATGGGATCGCGTCCGTCGGGATCCGGTTTTCGGACAGAAGAAAACCCTATTTTTCTTCCGTCCGGCGGTCCGTCTGCATCCGGTTCCCCATAGGGCAGAGCGGAGCTGAGACAGGGCGGTCTCTGCACTGTGTGCGGGGACCGCCCTATCCGCCGACAGCTCAGCGGGGATCCCCGCTGAGCCGACGGAAACACACGGAGCGGACCCAGAAACGGTCCGCTCCGTGTGAAAGAGCCCTTACTGCAACCATTTTAACTGTGGGCAGCTGAAGCTGCTGCCTGTTAACTTCCTGGATTTACAAAGACACCCAGAGGCACACCTCCAACTCTGCAGCTCGTATTGGTTCTCCTATGACTCATCCTCCCTCTCTTCCTGGCAAACTCTCACAAGAACGAAAGCGGGAGCTGTTCATGCTGTCATAAGCCTAGGCTTTTTACCAGACAAGAAACAGGAAGTGGGCTGTATAAGGTATTTACTGGCAGAAAAAAATGTTTTGCTATCCAATGTTAATACAACAAGGGAAGAAGATTTAATAGAAGTTGAAGTTAAAGTTGAAAATATTACTGAAGTTCTGCTTTAAATACCAATTTTAGAATGCCGTGCCTGCATACGCAGCTGCCCATTTTAAATCTACTCCCTGCCATTGTAGTGCTCTATCACCTTGATCATAGCAGCACACAGTTGTGCACACTTGTCACCTTTATTCAGTGCCTGGTGAGCTGTCCTCTTACACACTGACTGCACCACTAAGCTGTATCCCTGCTGGGAAAATGTGCCCTGTGTAATTGCTCTGTAAATTATCAGTAGGACAGAAAAATATGGGAATCCAACATTTTACAGTTGTCGCCAAACCAGCAATAGAAGGGGATATCTTCCAATGAGGACACATTTTCTGGTGTCACTGTTTAAAAAAAAATCAGATAAAAATTGGCTTTAGATTTTAAAGATTGTCATTAAACCAGTACTTATGCATTGATCAGCCATAAACCCCTTCCCCTGCCAAAACAACCATGACCCGTCGAAGAATGGACTCCACTAGACCTCTCATGGTATGCCATGGTCTCTGACACCAAGCCATTAGTAGCAGATCCTTTAAGTCCTGTATGTTGCAAAGTAGGGCTTCCATGGATTATACTTGCTCTTCCAGCACATTTCACAGGTGATTAATTAAATTAAGATCTGGAGAACTAATGCCGCGTACACACGATCGGAAATTCCCACTTGAAAACCGTGTGTTTTTTCCGACTGAATTTTGTCTCAAACTTGTGTTGCATACATACACACGGCCACACACAAAATTCCGACCGTCAAGAACGTACAACACTACAACGAGTCGAGAAAATCTAATTCCGACAGAAAAAGTCAGATGGGGCCTACACACGGTCGGAATTTCCAATAAAAAGCTCACATCGAACTTTTATTGTCGGAAATTCCGATCGTGTGTACGCAGCATTAGAGCCCAAGTCAGCACCTCAGAAACCTTCTTCCATTGCACTGTGGTCCAGTTCAGATGCTCAGGTGCCAATTGTAGATGCATTTGGCTGTGGGCACAGGTCATCATGGTGACTGGTTTGTGGTCAGTCCCATACACAACAAACTGCGATGCACTGTGTGTTCTGACACCTTTCTAACCAACCATTCTCTTTTTCAGAAATACAGTACTACAGTAGCTCTTCTATTGGATGGAATTACATGGATTATACAAAAGATTACACACTTGCGAACCGCCCACCCACAATGTACTGCAGATAGGCAGCCCATGCAGTCAAAGCAGTACGTGTACGTTGCCGCCTGTTTCTGGGTTTAGGGCATACGCATGCATAATTGTACACAGTGGGAGTCTGTCAGCAAGTCCAGGACAATGATGCATGGCCGGGACCTGCTGATCGGCTGTGTCCAATCGCAGCCCAGATCCCTGTGTTGACGATCAACACAGCTCTGTACAGAGGGAACAAACTCAGTTTCTTACCCTTGCAAAGCAGGGATAAAAAACAAAGAGACATTGGTAAAAACCAGAACACATTCCACATTGTTAGGCACACATTTAACCCCTTTGATCGCACTAGATGTTGACCCTTTCCCAGCCAGTGTCATTAGTACAGTAATGGTGTATAGTATTATCACTATACTAGTGTCACTGGTGATGTCAGTGGCAGTTGGTGTCTGTGATACATTTGCCTATATGTCTCAGTTTACTGCTCCCTGCTAGCCATATGGGTAGAGGTAGAAAGGAATTTCATGTGTGATTCATTCCTCTGACAGGTTATTGACGTGCTAATGTCCCCTCACTATTCTAAACGTTAATTGATCTATTGTGTTGTGTGAAGAAGATCTGTGTTTACCCTTAAAAGATGTGTATTGTATCATCAGGCTAAATGATTAGAGAAGTAGTATGTTAATTATTCTGATTGCTTCAGTGTATTAATTAACTCCCCTGATGTCTTTATCTAAAGAAACGTGTCTGCATGGTCGGCTCCGACTTGTCTCCTATAATCTGTATGGGAAACCCCACTGTGTGAGGGGGGCGTTCCTAACAGGTTGTAACCACATATAAGCTGAGTTTTTGTGTCATTAAAGTGTCTTGTTCTAGCAGTAAGCTTGGCATGTGTGGCTTTCTGGGCGATTCCAGGGATATCCCTCCTCGTGGAATATTGGGGTGATTTTCGTTATGGGAAGAAGGGAACGTTGACGGGGATATCATACCGATACCGTCACAGTGTCAGATTGCTTTTTTTTGCAGTCCCATTACAAGTCGCTGATCACTCCCATTAGCAGTATAGAATTTTTTTTTCCAATATATACACCATAGTTTTGTAGATGCTATAATGTTAACGCAAACCAACCAGAACACACTTTTTTTTTTAAATACACTTTTGCCAAAATGTATTAAATATTTATTTTTTCAATTGGATATGTTTTATAGCAGAAAGTAAAAAATATTCATTTTTTTCAAAAGCTTCACCCTTGTTTTCATATACATCACCAAAAAAACAATGGTGATCAAATACCACCAAAAAAAGCTCATATTTGTGTGAAAAAAAATTGTATAATATTTGTTTGGGTACAGCATTGCATGACCGCGCAATTACTAGTTAAAGTAACGCAGTGCTAAATAGCAAAAAATAGCCTGATCATGAAGGGGGTAAAACCTTCCGGAGCTGAAGTGGTTAAACAAAAGACACTTTTATATTTCTACTATAATTTTTTATACATTGATGGAAAATGGTAAAGACAAATGAGTGATATTGGAACTTTTTGAGTTTTTGAGCTGTTGGGGAACTGTAAAAGCCGAGGGTGGCAGTTTTTTTTTTTTTTTTTTTTTTTCAGTTTTTCTTTTTTTTTTTTTTTACTTTGCGTTTTTATTCGTTTTTAGGATATTCAATTTCTTTTTTTGGCAGGTTTACTTTTCTGATAATAACATTACAATAATAACTCAAACTACGTCCTTACTGAAGATACACATAGTTTGCCTTTAATGAAAATTTAGCAAGCTGACATCAAAGCTTTCTCCGAGTGAAAGGCAGCGTTCCATGGGGATGCCAGGGAAATCTATAAAGAGACAGTCCATCTACACACATGTTTGCTGTTTAGTAATGTATGTTTTATTTTTTATTTTTTTCTATGAAGTCCTAGTGACTATAAATTATACATTAGATATGACAAGCCTTTGATTGAATCCTGCCAAGTTCAGGTCAACGATACTGCTGCTCATGTCCAGGGTTCCGTTGGCGGAATTTGTTCTGCAATCGTTACGTGACCGTTAATGCATTTAAAAAAACCTTTATAGCTCTGTACTGAAGTGATATAGGCTGCGCTTGAAGAGGGAGCAGAAAAACTTTCATGGTTTCTGCTGTTCATCTTTAGATCTAGAAAGTTCCAGGAACAAAGGGCATTTTGACTCTGGCTTTTTTTTTTATGTTGGAAAAGCCACTGATGCCATTTTGTTTGAAGACGTTAAAAAGCAGTTCCAGTGACAAGTAAAATGTTTCAGTGACTTGCTAGTGCTGTCCAGAAAACATGCAATGTACATTCACTGACACTCCCCTGGAGGGGCGGAGGGCAGAATGCTCCAGCGCCCTGGTTGACAATCATAGGCGTTTGGCTGTGATCATTTCAGTGCAACCTCATCTTTTATATTTTACCAAGAAATTAAGTAATGTATTACGTCTGCGTTCCCTAAAATAACTTTAATGTACCTTTACGCAAATATTGGTGATGGGTAGACCCTTAGAAATAAGGGTAAGTTTAATTCTGAATTAATATCTGCCGGGAGTTTAGCCTTAAAGGGGTTGTAAAGCTACAATTCTTTTTTCCTAAATAGCTTTCTTTACCTTAGTGCAGTCCTCCTTTACTTACCTCATCCTTCGTTTTTGCTTTTAAATGTCTCTATTTCTTCTGAGAAATCCTCACTTCCTGTTCTTCTGTCTGTAACTCCACACAGTAATGCAAGGCTTTCTCCCTGGTGTGGAGTGTCGTGCTCGCCCCCTCCCTTGGACTACAGCAGAGTCAGGACGCTCTCTACGTTGCAGATAGAGAAAGGAGCTGTGCGTTAGTGGGCGTCCTGACTCTCCTGTAGTCCAGGGGAGGGGGCGAGCACGACACTCCACACCAGGGAGAAAGCCTTGCATTACTGTGTGGAGTTACAGACAGAAGAACAGGAAGTGAGGATTTCTCAGAAGAAATAGAGACATTTAAAAGCAAAATGGAAGGATAAGGTAAGTGAAGGAGGACTGCACTAAGGTAAAGTGTGGTGTCCCAGTACAGGTATTTGTTGTAGTCCCTGTCAGATTGAGGCCCTCGGCTTGTGGGATCTCCCCTGCAGGGACTCAGATAGTTATGATGTGATTTATATACTGTTATGGTTGATAATACGTTTATTAGGTGTGTATAGCTTTAAGAGGTTTAGTCAACCATCTCATGTTAAGTCAGTGTATTAGAGTCAGGAGGATTAAATGCTAGATAAGACCTTATTGTGTTATGTTATCCTACAAGGCAGTCTCTATGATCCACAGCTCTCAACCAATGAGCTTCAGCCTCATCAGGCCCTTATAAGGGATTGTACTTCCTGTTTAAGCCAGTCTAATGCTTCACACAGTTCCTAGCAGAGCAACACACAGTCAGAGAAGCAGTGCAGGCCTGAAGCCTCCAGTTCAGGAGAAAATACAGCAAAGAGTGGAGTATCCCTAAACATTACAGAACCAGTACTTCAGCTCATTTATCGGATCAATCCGTTATTCCGGCGAAAAGCCTCAAGTCTACAGACACTTCAGTAAGTGTATCTATTTTTCAGCCTAGTTAAGCATAGGCCCTGAATTACTATCCGGCTTTTGCAGCCGAGTATACACAGTATATGATCAACTAAGCTCAAGCATTATCAGCTGTTTGATCCAGAGACTGCCTGCAGAACATTTTGACACTCTGTTTAAAGCTGTGAAGATTTTGACACCTGCCTTCATGCCAGTAAAGCCTTTGTTGTTTTAACCCCCTGTTGTGGACTGTGTTATTACCATCCTAACTAGCGGGGATACGGAGGCCCCCGGAGCTGTAGTTTCCCGGGGTATACCAAGACTACAGTGGCGTCACGTGACAGAGAGGGTTAATACCATCTGGCCCTCACTAAGGGTTAATACCACCTGACCCTGGGCTCCTAGCCCCAAGAACCAAGTAGCTAACCATCAAGCGCATGTGTGTGGCCGTGGGACTCACCCTCCCCGGTCACCACATCGTTTTCTGGCGTCACGAACAGGATACGGGTGTACGCCTTAACCATTCAGCCACTAAAGCAAGTCCTCCCCCCCCCCCCCCAGAATCTGAACTGTGTCATTGAAAGTAATTTACTCAGCGAGGCGCATATACAAGTGGTGGGGGAGGTGAAGGAAAGACTGTTAGCTGCCATTGTTAAGTGGAGAAAGTCTGTACCTGAAGGGGTTAAATTGTTTCCAGCATTTCCCGCGCGCGGGAGCGGTCGCAGCTCCGCCCAGTCAAGCCCCGGCGGTGACGCCTCTTCAGTGTGCAAGCCGGAACTAGAGAATCCACTCTGTGTTGCACGGAGGAAACAATTGCTGACCGGACCAAAAAAAAAAAAAAAAGAAGTTGCCGGGCGCAGCCATAGCAACGTGTCTGGCAATAAAAGACAGCGCACTCAAAGACAGCGCACTCAAAGACAGCGCACTCAAAGACGTCGCACTCAAAGACAACGCACTCAAAGACAACGCACTCAACGACATCGCACTCAACGACATCGCACTCAAAGACAGCGCTCTCAAAGTTTCTTAAAGTGACAGCGCTCTCAAAGTTTCTTAAAGTGACAGCGCACTCAAAGTTTCTTAAAGTGACAGCGCACTCAAAGTTTCTTAAAGTGACAGCGCACTCAAAGACAGCGTTCTCACAGTTTCTTAAAGTGACAGCGCACTCAAACAAGGCTACAACATGTCAGCCCCAAGATCACCAGATGCAGGTGATGTACCGGATCCTCTTGCGGCTCCTGCACAAGCTACCCCTCCGGGATCACCTCCAGTACGACGTCATGACAGTGGGGCCCCCCCCTTCTACCTGGGGAAGCCTGTGTTGCCTAACTACAGAGGGGATCCCTTTTCCCTCAAGGATTTCCAGGAGAGCTTCCAAAGCATTTTCTCTCTCTACTCTCTCCCCCCTAACCAACAGGTGCTGTTGCTCATGGGACAGTTGCAGGGACCTGCACGTGAGGAAGTCCGTACCTGGCCCACTTCTGAGAAGACTACAGTAGATCAGATCTTCGAGGGATTACATCAGGTATTTGAGTCCCACTCACCCTCAGAGGTCCGCCTCAGGCTGTACGAGAGGCGACAAAAGCCGGGGGAAACACTAAGGGCATATGCAGTAGCCTTGCAGAATGCCCTGGAGGCAGTCCAGAAACTGGACAATATCACCCCTGACCAGGGTAACAAACTATTGATGGATAGATTCATAGAAGGGGTCCAAAATAAATGGGACAAGGCGCAATTAAAGATGTTAGCTGTACAGAACCCCAATATGTATTTTTCTGCCTTTAAGCGCCTAGCCCTTCAAGTTATAGAGCAGGGGGCAAGCCCCGAGGAGCATCCTGACCCTAAAACGGAACCCATGGGTGCGGCGGCGTGCCCTGCACCACTGTTACCACCAGCCCCCGCACCCGTGGCTGTCCCCCCGGCCTCCACTACAATTACTGAGATTCAAGAGGTTAGACAAGATATTGCCCAGCTTACCCAAGTGTTAAAGGAGTTGGCTAATCACACCACTCGGGTACTTAGAGAGCCTCCAGAGACTAAGAGACCTTCTCCTGCCCCTCCTCCCCGTTATAGCGGGCCTCGCTCGGGACCATCTAGTAGGCCTTACTGTGATTTCTGTGACAAACCCGGTCATTGGAAGATGCAATGCTGGGCTTTAAACGGGCGTCCCCTGAGGTCGAGGACCGGCCCTCAGGAAAACGAATCACAGGTCCAGCAGAAGAGCCAATATACTCAGGACAGTCCTTATACATTGCATCCTGCCCCTATGTAAATGTTACCATAGATGGTGTCCAACTGCAGGCCCTGATTGATACAGGCTCGCAGGTGTCTACCATCTCTAAGGGCCTATTCTATAGGTACTGGAATGTCGATTCATTGTGTGAACCAGATGATATGGATTTTAGTGTCCTGGCAGGGGACGGGAAACCAATTCCCAGACATGGGTACTGGGAGCCCACTATTCAGCTGAGAGGTCACACACTTAGAGGTCAAGGTATAATTGTCACTAATGTCACGGTACCAGGGGCCACAGAGTTTATATTGGGGATGAATATAATGAGACATTGCTTCAGTGATATTTTGGATGCCTTGCATGCCTCTCTCCCCCACATGTCTTCCTCAGGTCAGAGGACTGCGCAACACCATCTCAAAATTCTAAAAGCAGAACAGAAGTTCGCGAACCGGAGAGGAGAAATCGGTAAAGTTCGGATCCAAGACATGAGGCCCGTGACCCTGCAGCCGAACACAGAGACAATTTTGTGGTGTCGGGCGCGCCCTGGTGTAAGGAATCGGGACTATCAGGCCTTACTGGAGCCCATACAATCTGAAGATTTTCCTTTGGTCCGAGCTGCAAGGAGCCTAGTGACGGTGGTGAATGGACGGGTCCCAGTCCGCCTAGTTAATTTGTCCGGCGTAGCCACCACCCTACCAAAGTACACTCCAGTGGCCCAACTTGTTTTCTTGGACTCCAGTGACATACTCTCTTCACGGAAGGCGGCCCAACAGCTGAGTGCCCAAACCGTGTCCGGGGCTACCGAAAATTCTCCAGAACCTTGGTGGCGCCAACTGCAAATAGGAGGATCTCTCACCCCACCAGAACAAGTCGAAGGGGTCATCGAGGTGGTGAAGGAGTGCCAGAGTGCCTTCAGCAAACACCCAACCGATTTTGGAAAAACCTCCATGATTAAGCATCGAATCCTGACCGGCGATAAACCCCCCATCAAGGAAAGGCATCGGCCTGTGGCACCAGGCATGTACCAAACCGTCAAGAAACTGTTAACCGACATGAAGGAGGCAGATGTAATACAAGAGAGCCAGAGTCCCTGGGCAGCACCCGTGGTGTTAGTTAAGAAGAAAGATGGGACCATCCGTTTCTGTGTTGATTACAGGAAATTGAACGACATCACCCATAAAGACGCATACCCTCTCCCCCGGATTGAGGAGTCACTCACCGCGCTGGGTTCCGCGGCCTACTTCTCTACATTGGATCTGACCAGCGGATACTGGCAGGTGCCCATGGCCGTCGAAGACAGGGAGAAAACAGCCTTTGTCACCCCCATGGGTCTTTTCGAATTTAAAAGTATGCCCTTTGGGCTGTGCAATGCCCCAGCTACCTTTCAACGGCTGATGGAGAGATGTCTGGGACACCTTAACTTCCAGAGTGTCCTACTCTACCTGGATGACGTGATTGTGTATTCCAAATCCTATCAGGAACATTTGACTCACCTGTCCGACGTCTTCCAAGTACTGATCCAGCATGGTCTGAAAGTCAAACCCTCCAAGTGCCACCTACTCAAGCCACAAGTACATTACCTGGGCCACGTCGTCAGTGCCGAAGGGGTCCAACCTGATCCAGCTAAAGTCGAAGTTGTCAAGAATTGGCCTATCCCACGCACCGTTAAGGATATTCGGAGCTTCTTAGGATTTTCAGGATATTACCGCCGCTTTATTCCTCATTTTGCACAAATTGCCGAGCCATTGACCTCTCTCCTGCGAGGCACGGCGAAGGGGAACTATAATGGCAAGCTGCCTGTGGAATGGGCCAAAGAGCAAGAGGTGGCCTTCCAGGCTCTAAAACATCTATTGACAGAGCCTCCCATCCTGGCCTATCCGGATTATACTCAGCCTTTCCGACTGTATACAGATGCCAGCTTTGAAGGACTCGGGGCAGTGTTGTCCCAGATGCAGGGAAAACAAGAGAGGGTGATAGCTTACGCCAGCCGGAATCTGCGAGGGGCTGAGAAGAATGATTCCAACTACAGTTCCTTCAAGTTAGAGCTCCTGGCCCTCGTGTGGGCAGTCACCGAAAAATTTAAGGACTATTTGTCAGCCACCTCATTCACGGTCTACACCGATAACAACCCCCTGGCTCACCTGAACACCGCTAAACTAGGTGCCCTTGAGCAAAGATGGGCCTCCAGACTGGCCAACTATGACTTCTCTATCAAGTACCGAAGTGGCAAGTCTAATATTAATGCGGATGTGCTATCACGCATGGCTCCTGGCGAAGATCCCCCAGTGGAGGACAAGTGGGAAGATGTGGAGATGCCTCCCTTCTATCAAAGATTTGTGAATCAGGATGTGGTCGTCACCCGCGAGGGGAGTGAATCTGGGTCTAAAGCAATCCAGGAAGACCTGTATACCTGGAGGACCCTACAGGAAGAAAGTCAGACTATGGGAGATCTGCAGGAGTATTTATTGACCAGGAGGGTACCTCCCCGGTTGCGACGGGGCCAGAACGACTACGAATTGAAGCGATTGTGGCGTCAGAGGAAAAGACTATTTGTGCACAAAGGAATGGTGTACAGGAACTTCTTGGACCCAGTGTCGGGTGAAAGGCTACACCAAATTCTGATCCCTCGGAGAGATGCCGCCATGGTATTGAATGCCTACCACGACCAGTCAGGACACTTTGGGGTCCATAAAACAGAAGCCACCATCCGACGCCGGTTCTACTGGATTGGAATGAGGAGCGACGTTGAAAAGTGGTGCAGTGAGTGTGCAGTCTGCAATATCACCAAGAATGGTCGCAAGAATGCGCGGGCACCTCTCCATTCCATTCAGAGCGAGAGGCCCAACCAATTGGTCGCCTTGGATCATGTCAAGCTGTCACCTACCCGGTCCGGGTATTCATATGCTCTCACCATGGTGGATCACTATTCCAAGTGGGTAGTGGTTGTGCCAGTCAAAGACTTAACAGCCAAGACGACAGCCCAGAAGTTCTACACCCATTGGGTACAGATACTTGGATGTCCTGAAACTGCCTTGTCCGACCGAGGTCCGGCCTTTGAGGCCCAACTGTTTCAAGAATTGTGCCAGTTCCATGCTTGTAAGAAACTCAGGACCACTGCCTATCATCCGCAGGGGAATGGACTCTGCGAGAGGATCAACCAGGTGTTTATCCACATGCTGAGAGCGGCTTCTGTATCCCGACCTGAAGAGTGGCCTCAACTAATGCCCGAATTGTTGGAAATCTACAACAATACCATCCACTGTTCCACTGGTTATACTCCATTTTACCTCATGATGGGCCGACACGGTCAACTGCCTAAAGACAGGGTCTTTGGACTTCAAGCACCTTTCAACCACTCCCCCCAAGCCTCTTCGGAGTGGGTCTCGGAACATCAGAAAAGGATTCAGGAAGCGAGAGAGATAGTCAACAAAAAGATGGGCGAGGCACACTATAGACAGCAACAGGACTACAACCGCCATGCCTCTGCCCAGCCGTTGCAAGTTGGTGATAAAGTCTGGCTGAAGAAGCATCCTAGAACCCATAAGTTGGACTCCCTTTGGGAAACTGAACCATACACAGTGATTTCCATCCCTTACCCGGACTCTGATGTCTACTCAGTTCAAAAAGCCGGATATGAACCACAAGTTGTCCACCGAAACCGGATCAAGCTGTGTCACAAAGGGAACCTGCCTGTGTTGGTGCCTCCTTCTGCACCACCAAGTCTTCCACCTCCAGTTCAGCCAGCACAAGTGCGGCCCACCAAGCCAGTTGAGCCTGAGAGGCCACTCCTGATGTTCGAAGATGATCCTCTCTTCCCTTCTGACCAAAACGTCTTCTTTGGTTATGTGCCAATCAGTTCCATTCCATCAACCTCAGTCTTGGCACCAGAAGCTCCAGAGTTTACTCCAGCCATCCGCTCACCTGCTGCAGTCCCATCAGAACCTTCTAATGTGGGAGAAAGCTCCATAAGTCAAGAGCCATCACTGGCCCCCATTGTCCAAGATGAAGGTGCAGCTGTCAGTCCAGAAGAAGCAAGTGTTCAAGGAGAAAACAGTGCTCCAGAAAACTCAGAAATGGTGTTGCGTAGATCCGCCAGACCTAATTTCGGATATCCCCCAGCAAGATATAGGGATTAATCCATTAATTATACCTACAATATATGTAGATAGACTACATACACCTCAGTTAGTATACATCTCAAGTATACATCATTACTAACTAATATGTCACTAGTTACCTACTTACCTTATTTAGTGTATAGGAACATACCTGGCCAGTAAGTCTCCTATCCCTCACTTAAGCACTACAAAAAGAAAAAGGGTATCCTCTAAGAAATGTCTAATTGTGTACTTCAGGCATAGAATAAAAAATGTCTAGCAAATATTAAAGTGTGTTCTGGGGAGAAGAGCTAATAGCCTAAGGGCCCCAGTAGCCAAGGCATTGGGTAGAAAGCCTCCGGCAGCCCAATCCAAAACCTGTTCAGTCTTAAAAGTGTGATCTAACAATAATATACTATTCAAAACTGAGTGATAACGTTTAACAGATATGTATTCTGTCTGGGACCCAGATAACCACTTACCCTGTACAAAATAATGATCTCACTTATCTAATAAGCCTACAAGGGACATTTATGTGTATAATGCCTCGGGACTTATCATATGATCCTGTTCTTATATGTTTATTTTTCCCAAAGAACCTGGAACGGACATTGGTGTACAAATGCCTCAGGACTTCTAGTGGCCCCAAGGTCACCTCGTTTCCTCAATCCGTCAGTGCCTTAATCGTCGAGGACGACTTCTGTTTAGTGGTGGGGTTTGTGGTGTCCCAGTACAGGTATTTGTTGTAGTCCCTGTCAGATTGAGGCCCTCGGCTTGTGGGATCTCCCCTGCAGGGACTCAGATAGTTATGATGTGATTTATATACTGTTATGGTTGATAATACGTTTATTAGGTGTGTATAGCTTTAAGAGGTTTAGTCAACCATCTCATGTTAAGTCAGTGTATTAGAGTCAGGAGGATTAAATGCTAGATAAGACCTTATTGTGTTATGTTATCCTACAAGGCAGTCTCTATGATCCACAGCTCTCAACCAATGAGCTTCAGCCTCATCAGGCCCTTATAAGGGATTGTACTTCCTGTTTAAGCCAGTCTAATGCTTCACACAGTTCCTAGCAGAGCAACACACAGTCAGAGAAGCAGTGCAGGCCTGAAGCCTCCAGTTCAGGAGAAAATACAGCAAAGAGTGGAGTATCCCTAAACATTACAGAACCAGTACTTCAGCTCATTTATCGGATCAATCCGTTATTCCGACGAAAAGCCTCAAGTCTACAGACACTTCAGTAAGTGTATCTATTTTTCAGCCTAGTTAAGCATAGGCCCTGAATTACTATCCGGCTTTTGCAGCCGAGTATATACAGTATATGATCAACTAAGCTCAAGCATTATCAGCTGTGTGATCCAGAGACTGCCTGCAGAACATTTTGACACTCTGTTTAAAGCTGTGAAGATTTTGACACCTGCCTTCATGCCAGTAAAGCCTTTGTTGTTTTAACCCCCTGTTGTGGACTGTGTTATTACCATCCTAACTAGCGGGGATACGGAGGCCCCCGGAGCTGTAGTTTCCCGGGGTATACCAAGACTACAGTGGCGTCACGTGACAGAGAGGGTTAATACCATCTGGCCCTCACTAAGGGTTAATACCACCTGACCCTGGGCTCCTAGCCCCAAGAACCAAGTAGCTAACCATCAAGCGCATGTGTGTGGCCGTGGGACTCACCCTCCCCGGTCACCACAAAAGGAAGCTATTTAGGGAAAAAAAATGGTACCTTTACAACCCCTTTAAAGCTAAACTCCTGGCAGATATTAATTCGGAATTAAATATACCCTTACTTCTAAGGGTCTACCCTTCACCAATATTTGCGTAAAGGTCTAGGAAATGCAAAATTTCAGTAAAAATACACTAAAGTTATTTTAGGGAATGCAGACTTCATACATTAATTTCTTGGTAAAATATAAAAGATGAGGTTGCACAGAGTAAATAGATACCCAACATGCCAAACCTTAAAATTGTGTGCACCCATAAAATGGCGACACCTGCATAGGTGTGAATCAGGCCTAAATCAACCCCACTGTGTCTTTTGATGTGATGGACCCTTACCTGCTAATTTACACTGTACACTCATCTTGGTGTACAAATTGGCATATGCCAGGATGAATGGACTTCTTTGTATAATAGAAATTTTGACATGCTGGCAAGGCTAATCAAGATGAATGCCGGGATGAATGAACTACACATGCACGGGAGTTGAGTCATCCCAGCATGGGCAATAGGGATGGCTTAAAAACCTAAACCGGAGAGAATACCGGGTGAGGGTGATGGCTCTGGGGTGGGATTTCACGGACGTTGCACGGCTTGAGGGGAAGTATATCGCTACTTTAAGGCTCGGTTCACACTTGTGCAATGCGGGAACCCTGTGAATGCACTGCGTTCCTGCATCGCACCCGGCTCGCACAGCAGTTCACACTGCCATATTCGAACTGCTGGGAGTGTCAATACAATGTTAATGACATCCCCATTTCCGCTCGCATATCGCACTGCGAACTGACAGTTCAGACATGAATTGGATCTCATGGGTGTTCTGGTACAGACCAACAAAAAAGGTCCTGTGCGAGTTTGGGCCGAATGCAAAGCAATATCAGCCATACGATCTGTGTGGCTGAAATCGCATCGCACAGACATCACATGTGATTTGCACTGCAGTGCATGCTGGTGTGAACCGGCACGTAGGGCACATCCAGATGGGTGATCAGACCTGTCCTCTGTGCTGAGCCGCTGTCTGCTGCATGTGCGTCCACCTCAGAGCTGCATGCAGGCAGCCCATAGAAGTGGGTGCAGACACAGCGGCTGCATGGACAGACTTTCATGTCAAAATTTGACATGCGGGCAGGGTGCACGGATCCGAATGCAGTGTCTGCCTGCATGTCAAAGTTTTACACATGACTGTATTTGTGCAGCCGCTGAGGATGCGGGTTACCGCGAAACTAGTCGAGACTCTGACCAATCTATCAATATACAACTACAGATGTTCCTTGGGTGACCCCTGAGCATCTGTTTTTTGTTTATTTTTTAGAATGTTAATTGTATATTTGGTTTTATAATAAATTAATTATTTTTATATTACACTGTATTCTGTTCATTATCAGTACCGAGATAGTCCAGGAAAATCCTTTTTGAGTGGAGACACCATAGGGTTAGCCTCAGCCACTGCTCCCTTGTCCCCACTCTTCCCCGCTTTACTTGTGCAGCCGCTGTGTCTGCACCCACTTCTATGGCCTGCCCGCATGCATCTCTGAGGTGGATGCACATGCAGCAGACAGCGGGTCAGCACAGAGGACAGGTCTGATCGCCCATCTGGATGAGCTCCAAGGATAGCAGGGACTATTGTCAGCAGTTACATGAAGTTTGGCTGTTTACTGACCTGTCAGCCTCCTGGCCTCATGTTGTGCTTGCAATGTGCGGTGTGTGAGGTAAAGCCGTTGACAGACCACGGCGGCCAGGTGGCATCAGAGATCAGATGACTAAAAGCCTTGGCATTTTGTTATCCTATCGGCTGTCAGTGTTTTGGTCAGCCCAGATATTTCATAGCTGTTTGTACCTTCACTCTCAAAGGGGTCATCGGTAATGGCAGCCCCCATACTCCTCATGACAGAGTGTGTTGTTGACATTGTCAGTAGTGAATGGATGGGGAGGTGAAGCTGTCTCACAATTTGGGGAAGTGATATAGACAGCGTTGCTGCGGCTGGCTGGCAGAGGTAGCTATTAGCAGACTGTCATCCGTGACGAAGTGTCACACTCCGCACAGATACAGATGTCCGCCGCCAAGGTGGCAGTGTGTGGCGGCAGCAGACCTCTGTGTTACTGGAGGAAATACTGGCAGCTCTCTTTTTGCGGATTTGTTTGATAAAAAGCAAGCTGAAGTCAGGGCATTGCTGTCTAGCAAAGTGTCTGAAGGAATAAATGAAAATTGTTGCCATTGGTAACGCAAGTAGTTGTTTTCTCTTCATTTACTATGCAGAAAGTTTGGAGTTTAAAGCGGTATTGAACTCAAAACCAAAAATGTATTCTATTCCAGTTTACTAATCATTAGATGTGGTGGCTGCATTTGTTTTCTTTTTTCTTCACCCCCCTTCATATCACAGCCCCTCTGCAGCTCTACCCCCCTTGACATCACAGCCCCACTTTAGCTCTACCCCCTTCACACCACAGCCCCCCTGAAGCTCTGAACCTCCTTCACATCATCACAGACCCCCCTGCAGCTCTGCCCCCCCTTCACATCACAGACCTCCCTGCACTTTGCCCCCTCTTCACATCACAGACCTCCCTGCACTTTGCCCCCTCTTCACATCACAGACCTCCCTGCACTTTGCCCCCTCTTCACATCACAGACCCCCCTGCGGCTATTCCCCCAACTTCACATCAAAGCTTTTCCCCTTCCTACCTTATACCGTACTCAGGCATACAGAGCGGGAGGCATAGCAGCACTGAATGGAGGGTTGAAGCTGCCGAATAATCTTTTCAAACTAACAAGCTGGTGATTGGTTGCTAGGACTGCCCTAAATCCTAGCAACCAATCACCAGCTTGTTAATATGAAAAGTTAATTCCAATAGCGTCTGATTCCGTCCTCTATACGGTGCTGCTGTGCCTCCTGCTCTGTGTGCAGAACCTTTATACCTCCCACTCTCTGCTCTGCTGTGACAGTGACAGCAGCAGAGGCCGGAGGAAAGAATCGGCTCCTAAATGGCAAGACCACGACAGTCCGGATGGGACAGTGACTTGGTCCAGATCCAGGCCACTGTCTGCCATTTTTGAGCCTGTATTAACAGATTTACGCTGACTTTTTAAGCAGGTAGTTTTTTTTCATTTAGGAATAACGTTCTAATAATGTTTACAATTGTAAATTCCCCTGATAGTCATCAATAGTTTGTCTCAATTCTCTAACTGCTACTTTTTGCTGGACAGCTTGGTCTGTTAAACGTAGTTGAAAAATAACAGACTTGCTGGCTGGATCACCAGGAGAAAATAAAGGAAAAAAGCCCAAAAACAAACGCAGCCATCACTTCTAAGATTTGATAAGCCACATTACCCAAATTACAGCTTTCATTAAAATAATACCTGTTGATCTTGCCATGAAGGTCTTTGTTCAGGATATTCCTGTAACAGCAATCTGTCCTTGTCTCTCAGTTGTGGTCCTGGGTTGTCCCCATATCACACAGGTTTTTGATGGAGAAGGCTTCTGTGGTTTTCTATGCAATGTAGGCAGATCATGGCTGATGGGACAGGGGGCGGAAGGGTGCTGTACATCATTTTGAAAACATACTGTACTTCTCTCAAGAGCATTCAGCCCTGATGCAAGGAGTTTGATGGCCCTTGGCAAGAGGCATGTACATTTCAAAATGCCTTGATAGGGTGATGTCTGGAGTAAACTTCATTTGAATGCAGACTGCCCTAGGCAACACTCACATGATATTATTAAAGCGGGAGTTCACCCTAGAGAGCGATCTTCTCCGCCGCTTCCGGGTATGGTCCTCGGGACTGGGCGTTCCTATTTTGATTGACCATCTTCCAACAGGCTTCCGACGGTCGCATCCATCGCGTCACGAGTAGCCGAAAGAAGCCGAACGTCGGTGCGGCTCTATACGGCGCCTGCGCACCGACGTTCGGCTACTTTCGGAAAATCGTGACGCGATGGATGCGACCGTCGGAAGCCTGTCGGAAGACTGTCAATCAAAATAGGAACGCCCAGTCCCGCAGTCCATACCCGGAAGCGGCGGAGAAGATAGCCGATTCCCCCTAGACAAAATGAGCATGAATCTAAGGTTAAAAATTAACATTTCCGGGTGAACCTCCACTTTAAAGAGGTTGTAAACCTCTGAAAAAGCCCCCCCCCCCCCCAAAAAAACCAACAACCTGCAAGACAAAGGCATAATGCATTGCATACTAGCTCATTATGAAATACTTGCCTGCAGCGGTCCCTGCACACCGCTATCAAAGCCGGTGATTATTCTGGGTTCGCGGGCTCTGGCGCTGTGATTGGCTGGAGCCGCGATGATGTCGCCATTCACGCCACGGGCTCGGAAAGAATGCCACACATGGGCCGTTCCCTGAGAGCGCATGTGCCAGTGATGTCACTTGCTGCATACCCTGGAAATATCTCCTAAACTGTACAGGTTTAGGACATATTTTCACTACCTATAGGTGAACCTTATTGTAGGCTTACATATAAGTAAAAGTTTGCTCTTTAAAATAACTGAAATTCAATTAAGAAAAGGGGAGGGCTAGGGACCGTGAATCTAGATTTATTTATTTATTTCAGGTACTTGTATAGCACCTTCAATTTACGCAGCACTTTACATATACATTGTACATTCACATCAGTCCCTGCCCTCAAGGAGCTTGCAACCTAAGGTCCCCAACTCACATTTATACATACTAGGGACAATTTTTTTTTAGACAGGATCCGATTAACCTACCAGCATGTCTTTAGAGTGTGGGAGGAATCCGTAGTACCCAGAGGAAACCCACGTAGGCACAGGGAGAACATGCAAACTCCGGGCAGATGGTGTTGTGGTCAGTATCATGGGTGCTCAATCTGTGGGCCTCCAGCTGTTGCTGAACTACCATGAGGCATTGCAAGGCTGACATTTTCAAGCTGGACTCCCAAAGGCAGAGGCATGATGGGCCTTGTAGTTTCTGCAACAGCTGGAGGGCCACAGGTTGAGCACCCATGGGCTAGATTAAAGGTTCTCAACCCTGTCCTCAAGTACCCCCAACAGGCCATGTTCTGAGAGCTTCCTTTAGCTCAGGGGTCTCAAACTGGCGGCCCTCCAGCGTTTGCCAAACTACAAGTCCCATGAGGCATTGCAAGGCTTACAGTTACAAGCTTGACTCCCACAGGCAGAGGCATGATGGGACTTGTAGTTCCGCAACAGCTGGAGGGCCGCCCGTTTGAGACCTCCTGCTTTATATAAATGAGCTCTTATCAATACCATGCCATTGATATTGATTTAAAGCAGCCGTGCAAAGTAAAGGAAAACCTGAAAACATGGCCAGTTGGGGGTACTTGAAGACTGAGGTTGAGAACCACTGGGCTGGATGATGCTTGATATCCCCCAGCAAGGAAACGAGGTGGGCTCTATCTGATTTGCTGAAGCTCCTAATGCACACTGTGAGACATTCCCAGTGTGCAATGAAATCGGAGGAAACCATTTTCAGTATATGAGAGGGACCCTGTACACCTGACCTGTGCCAGACTGAAGGTATGGCTGGAGTTCAGTTTTCATGTTCTCTAGACTGTCCAAGGGCTGCCAAACAATCGGCGCCTGCAGCCTTAAGACACCAGGTTTGATATGTTTTATAAGCGGGATTCAGAGACGAGAAGCATCATGTACAAAATGGGAATTACCGGCCATGATAGAGATGGGAACAATTCACCCCGTGACCTAGAACCCAGTTGGCCACTTGCAGTGTGTTTTACTCATGGCTGCCTTTGTCATATGGAATCCCCACAGAACCTTCTGACGGAACGTCAGGATTACACAAGGATCGCACTCGGAGTGCCCTGCGGCTGGAAGTGGTCCCATGAGTGATACAGCAGAGTCGGAATCCGTATAATGAGCACCAGCACTGCCACACAGACATCGCTGTGCGCTTTATATTTCTTCACAAAGGCACAGCGCTAAAAGATTGTATTAATAAACATCTATACCTACCATAACCACTTGACCTCCTGAAAATGTACCCCCCTTCATGATCAGGCCATTTTTTGCAATATGGCACTGCGGTATTTTAAGGGACAATTTCAACGCTGCACTCAAAAAAAAAAAAACGTATGTCATTTTTTTCCCACAAATGGAGCTTTCTTTTGGTGGTATTTGATCGCCACTGGGTTTTTTATTTTTTGCGCTATAAACAAAAATATCCAATGTAAAAAAGGAAAAATCGAATTTCTTCATCAATTTAGGCCAATGTGTATTCTGCTACATATTTTTGGTAATAAAAAATCCCAATAAGCGTATATTGATCGGCTTACACAAAAGTTATATCATCTACAAACCATGGTGTATATACTGAAAATTGTATTTATTTTTTTATACTAGTAATTGCGGCGATCGGCGACTTATCAAGGGACTGTGAAATTAAATTTTTGACACTTTGTGGGAACCAGTGACACTAATACAGTGATCGCCTCCTACTCAGAAGTGCAGAATCAGATCCTGCACAGTGCGGCCACCTTGTAACAGTAAGGCCTCATACACACGGACGTTTTAACAGCGGCATTTTTGAGCTTTTTTTGCTGCTTAAGAATGCCACTCCATGTTATTTAATGGGCTCATACACATCATGGCGTTTTTGAGCTGTAAGAGGCATGGGGGGTTTTTAAGCTCCAAAAAAAAACCCAGGACAAGCGCATTCTGGGGCTCCAGCATTAGAGCTGTAAAAATGCCAGACGTCAGTAAAAGGTGTTAAACGCGGTTTAACGAGCCCTACTGCTGTATACACAGCGGTAAGCCTCATCCGGCGTGTCTCTGCCTCTATTCAAAATCAATGGTTCCCTATGGGAGCCCATTGATTTAAATAGAAGTCGCACCAGAGGTCGGATCAAGATGATCTGGCTTGCGGTGGGACTTATGTGCTGAGAATCTTGAAGGGGAACCCCGCCAAAATGTAAAAAAAACTTTGCGTAAGGTCCCCCCCCCAAGATGAAGAATGGGTAGGGGAACGATGTACCCCATACTCATTTACCTAGGGTGGGGGGGCGGTATCTGGGTTCCCCCTTGTTAAAGGGGGCTTCCAGATTCTGATAAGTCCCTGCCAACGGCCAGGGTTGTCGGGAAGAGGCCCTTGTCCTCATCAACATGGGGACAAGTGCTTTGCGGTGGGAGGCGCAGGGCCCCCCTGCCCCAAAGCACCCACCCCCATGTTGAGGGCATGTGGCTTGGTATGGTCCAGGAGGGGGGCATCGCCCCTCCCCCCCCCTTTTCTTGACCTGCCGGGCTGCGTGCTCGGATAAGGGTCTGTTATAAATCTTGGGGGGGGGCCCCCACACCATTTTTTGGGTGCGAGTTTTCCCCTAAGATCCATACCAGACCGAAGGGTCTGGTATCGTCTTGGGAAGGGACCTCACACAAATATTTTTTTTTTTTACATTTTGGCGGGGTTCCCCTTCAAGATTCTCAGCACACAAGTCGCACCGCAAGTCAGATCATCTTGATCCGACTTCTATTCATATCAATGGGCTCTCATAGGGAACCATTGATTTTGAATACAGGCGGCTGAAAGCTAGTACAGCTAAACGTGCATTGACGCCAATGCAAAGCTTGGATAGAATCATGTTTTTTAATGTTGTTTTTTTCCTGACGTCGGTACTAGCTTTACAGCCCGTTTTTCAAAGCGTTCGTGTGTATGAGGCCTTAATCTGCTTCAGGTTTCCCCACCTGAAAAGCGTCATGAAAGGCACACGTTTTGTGAACATGTGGCGGCAATCCAAAAATGTGCGACATCGGTTCTGCGACCGATTCCCAAAGAGGCCTTCACTGACAGTTTCCAGAAGCTTTATAAACGTTGCCAATAGTGTGTTGTAAAGGATGGCGATTATTTTGAAGGCCAATAAAGGTCATTTATATCTTCGGTTTTGTTTGTTTTCTGATACTATTTACCGAATATTTTAGACACCTCATATATTTACTTTTTCTTTAACTAGCAGTTTTCAATACAGAGAAACTGATTGGCAATACAAGTCTTCTGTATATATGGGGTTATGATTTATACTTGTTTCCTGTCCATCAATATATGTTTACCTTCACATAGGAAACCCCTTGAGTAGTTGTTGTTTTTAAGTTAAAAGGAAAAAAAATTACTTCATTTTGATTTTCTATGTAGTAGTGCAAAATCTTAAGTGGGAAATTACAGCATTAAGCACAATGTCATTTAATTTGAAAGAATCGGCCATTTTCTTAAACGCTTAACTAATGTGCCGGCCTACAGTTATCGATTTCCTTCCGCATTTATTATGTGGACGGTAAATCCACTGTTCTCTCTAGAGAGGGCGCCTCGTGAACTGCGCGTTCGCCCGGTGACAGCTCAGACCACCTGATACATAAGCAAGGACACGGCCTAATATCCTGCCAATTGCTCTGGGAATTTTTATTAAGTAAAGGCCCCATTAAAGCGGACAGGATGATAAAGCTTAATGAGCAGCTTTCTTGTCTGATATTGTTAGTTTGCTGGACTATTCCGGAGTTCTCCTTTTTTAATGTTTCCTCTTCGTGGGGCAAAGGAAGAATGTTTTTTTAATTTTTTTTTTTAAGCGTAACTTCAGATAAAAAACAAAAACTGCCCATCTATTTTGCCGAAAAATAAAAAAAAATGAGGTAAACGTCTCGCAACAGCAACCTATGATTTAACAAAAAAATGCTTGTAAATATCTCTGTTGTAATCTATTAATTAGGGTCACGTGATCGGAGATCCAGAATATTCCCTAGACGCGGAACTAAAGTTTTTAACAATAAAACCTTAATATGCTTGTAAAGGTTGACAGTATTTATTTACCTTAACCACTTATCTACACGGTACTTACACCCCCTTCCTGCCCAGGACCTTTTTTCAGCTTTCAGCGCTCACACTTGACAATGACAATTGCGCAGTCATGCTACACTGTAACCATGTGACATTTTTATCATTTTCTTCACACAAATAGTGCTTTCTTTTGGTGGTATTTAATCACTGCTGGGATTTGTATTTATTTAAAAAAAAAAGACACGTTTTTTTTCTTAGTTTCTGTCAGTAAATTTTGTAAACAAGTAATTTTTCTCCGTCGCTTATGGGCACTAATTGGCTGTACTGATGAGGTGGCACTAATATTCTGCGCTTCTGGGCATTGATAGGTGGCACCGATGAGTGGCACTGGTGGGCACTGACAGGTGCCACTGACGGGCATTGATAGCCGGCACTGGTGGAAACTGATAGGCGGCATGGATAAGCGGAACTGATGGGCAGACGGGCGTTCGTATAAGCTGGCCGGCTTTATTTTTATGCTTCTATGTGATCGATCTTTTGTAAGTGTTTTATCTCATTAAATTCTACACTTTATACTACAGTAATTCACCATTGTGAGTCCCATTATTTTTTTGGGTATCCCATGCATCTGGTGACATCTGTGCCTTGAGGATCAATTTCCACTGGTGTGTGCTGCAGTCCATGACTAAAGGCCCGGGCTGGGGTTTACAGCCGCAAGCCATCTTTGCTTGCCATCTGGTAAGCTTGCATTCCTTGTGGTGTCTTCACATTTGGTGGTGGATTTTTTCAACATTTTGAACTACAGAAGAATTTATTTCAATTGTGTTTTATCTTTGGACTTCACTAAACACACTGATTTACCCAGCTGTTATTGCTTCATATAATATTTTTTGTCACTTGTTATAGTTTATATAGTTTCTTCCTTGTTTACATGTGACCAGCTGTGATTGGACACCGGCCCTTTCTTTGGAAAGTTTGATGATCCCTGATCTAGATTAACACCAGGGCTCAAGTCCTGCGGGAACGCGTGGGAACGGAGTTCCTGCACTTTTTTCACAACAGGAACGCAGTTCCCTTTGAAGGACTAGAGCAGCCGAGCCGTCCGAGCCAATCCTTCACTAAGTGGCGATGCCCAGCTCGAGTCACTGTCAGGGGCAGGCGAACCTTAGTAATCCTTTGTTACTGGCCGCTTCCTGTATATGGATTCATCAGGTAGTGTGCGGGTATTCCGTCACTTCCTCAATGCCGCAATGTCTCCTGGGAGCATTTGTAATTTTTCCCAGGAGACATTGCGGAGGTCTGCCACGAGTTATCGTGGGATTTAGAAAGAACTTGCTTAAAAAAACAAAAACATGCGTTTTAGTAATTATGCATATGAGTGTATAATTATTTATTTATTTTTTTGGTGGGGGAGTGGATCTTGGGTGGGAGTTCCCACACTTTTTTCCCCCAGGACTTGACCCCTGATTAACACCAATAATCACCAATTATTGTACATAAAAATAATAATAGGGAGCAGGGGGAGGGGGTGGTGGTCTCACTTATTTTTACTACTGGTGCCTATAAAGTCCATTTATTCTATGCATTAAGGTAAAAAAAGAACTTGTGTGTGTGTGTATGTGTGTATATATATATATATATATATATATGTCAAAAAATTAAATAAAATCCTGTGTGCAGCCCCCCCCCCCCTCACAGCCCCACCTTATGCTTACCTGAGTCTGATCTCAGTGCAGCATTGTGCCTGAGAGCAGCAGCTCTCTCCCTCCTCATAAGCTCAGAGGGAGCCATTGACTACTGCTACTTTGAATCAAACCCTTTGACAAGGGAGTAGGGGGTGGGGCCGAACCGCACTGTCTGTGTCTGTAGATGCAAACCGTGCGACTTGGGATTAAGCCCGCATGTGTGGCTTTGGATTTAATATTGGATTCCTACATGGCACACCATAAAGAGGAGGAGCCAGGCAGGGCCGGGACAAGGGGTGGGCAGAAGGGGGCGACTATCCTGGGCACTGTGATATCATGGGAACTGGGGGGGATGCGGTAAGGATATTGGGGTTGGGATTTGTGTTGGGAGGGAGAATTTGGGGGACAGCAGGGGCTAACAATTGTTTTAGGTGTGGAAATTTTGGAGGGTGTGCTAGAAGTGGTGATTTGGCGGGGAGGAGGATTTGCACTAAGAGGAGGGAGTTGGGAGGGTTTGTGCTAGAAGAGGTCATGTGTTGGAGATTGGGGGGGTGTCTGCGCTGTGAATGGGTACAAATGGGAACAGTGCAAAAAACTCACAACGTGAATAACCATACTAAGGGGTGTAGGAAAATGAGTGTGGAACAGATACAAAACAGACCAATATGAACTGTGCTAAAATGGCAAATGCTCCTAACAGACAAGTGGATAAAGGTGAAAATACAATGTGGACCACAAAATCAATAAAATTATGACAAATGGTGTCATAAGGCCACAAACTACCAGACACGTGGGGTGCTAAAGCAAAAAAATGAATAAAATATATAACATATGCAATGTATATACAAAAAGAGTGTATACAAACCATTAAATAATGTATATATAAAGTCTCTAGACGGTGCTCCCAAAAGAAATCCAAAAATTCTGTGCTGGAAAAGGAAACTTCAGTGCAAACACCTCTGGTGATTCCTAACTGCTCACCTCCCGGCTATAGCACGGATAGCCAAATAAACTCCAAAGTTGTAGACTCAGCAACACTTAGGCCGCGTACACACAGTCGTCCCAAACCGATGAGAATGGTCCGACGGGCCATTTCCATCGGTTCACCGCTGAAGTGGCCTGATGGTCTGATGTGCGTACACACCATCGTTCCAAAAACCGATCGGGTCAGAACGCGGTGACGTCAAACACACGATGTGCTGAATAAGAAGTTCAATGCTTCCAAGCATGCGTCGACTTGATTCTGAGCATGCGCGGGTTTTGAACCGATGCTTTCTGTACTAACCATCGGTTTGGACCGATCGAGGCAGCGGGCCATCGGTTTCGATTTTAAAGCATGTTGCCGAAGGACAACAGACCGATGGGCTATACACACGGTCGTTTTGGACCGATGAAACTGAACCCTGGTCCATTCTCATCGGTTTTGTCCGACCGTGTGTACGCGGCCTTAAAGATAGCTGAAGGACTCAGCAGCAGATGGACATGTAAAAGACATCAAAGGAATCATGGCACAGTACTGTGAGGGCACTAGGAAAATGAAATGGATCACATAAACATGCACTCACATGGAGGCCATGAATAGTGGGCCTATCTCCGACGAACACGAGTTCATGAATGGTCCTAGATGGTTTCACTAGATCCTCCTTGCTGTTCCTCCTACTCCCGGTGGACAGACAGTGGGGCTGGATGTGTCCCTCAGAGGATGCAGGTGTAAGGGGAAAAAGGAAGAGCCATAGCACAATACCGCAGTACAACGTATGTTTAATGGATAAAAGATCGGGATAAAAAACTCACATTTGAAAGGATGTCACCGGGCACAAAACCGTACGAGCAGCGAGCTCGTCTCCCTGCCATCAGGCGTGTATGCTCTAGTGCTCCTGGGTCCCTACGCGTGTCGTCACACCACGTGACTTCTTCAAGGCATCTTCTATACATACAGATTAGCGCTCACATTTTTTTGAGTGGGGAGGGGATTTTTGCTGGCACATAATGCTCATACATCCTGGGGGATGGCACAGTTTGGCATGTTCACCCTGGGCTCTAAATGATCTTGTCCTGGGACTGAAGCCAGGAGCCGCCAGGGGGGGGGGGACCAGAGAAGGAGGATTAGGGCTGCTCTGTGCAAAACGATTACACAGAGCAGATAAGTATAAACCTGTTTTGTTATTCTAAAGGTTTACCATCTTTAACTTCTAATAAAATGCAACATTTTTACATGCAGAAACCTCACATGAATCTTGAATCTACATTCATATACACAATACTGCCAAAAATCTGTTTTTTACCGTGTATATGGAAATTCAGCTGATCCGTTGGATTAAACCTAAGGTGATTTGAAAACCACATATTCAAATGTTAAAAGAAAAATAAATAAGATGTTAATTAGAATGCATGTGTTATGCTGATGAGTTGACCCTTGTGTATTGTTCAGTATATATCCACAAATGTGTGTATTAAAAAAAAAACACAAACCCGCTTAAGCAGCTTACAGATGTTCACCTACGCTTGGCTCGATATTCACGCAGTGTGTATATATATAGAAATGTAAACCGCAATCGCCTTCATATATTATCCGAGGAACGCGTCACACTATAGAGAGTGTAGATCAGTGTTTCTCAACTCCAGTCCTCAAGGCGCCCCAACAGGTCATGTTTTAAGGATTTCCCTCAGATGAAACGGCTGTGGTAATTACTAAGGGCCCTTTCACATGTGCGGACCATATGTCCGCATTTTTATCCATCCCTTTGCGGATGAAAACAGGACATACATTGGTCCCTATGTGATTGCAGATGAACATCTGCGGACACCAGTAATCACCCGCCTCCGCAAAGCTCAGATTTTGCGGACGGAAGAAAATCCTATTTTTTCTTTCGTCATCGGATGAACACGGACATACGGTCCGTGTTCATCCGATCCCCCCATTGGGGAGAGCGGAGCAAAGACAGGGCGGTCCCTGCACAGTGTGCGGGGGCCGCCCTGTCAGCCGACGGCTCAGCTGGGATTTTACGGAGGATCCCCGCTGAGCTTTACTGACACACGGAGTCGGATCATTACTGATTCGTCCCGTGTCAAAGGGCCCTTAGGCAGTGAAACTGATCAAATCACCTGTGCAAAATAATGGGAAGGCTGAAAACACGACCTGTTGGGGCGCCTTGAGGACCGGAGTTGAGAAACACTGGTGTAGATAGTCGTATACAAGGGGCAAATGGTTGGTTTGCATGTGATTAATGCTGTTTGTCATGTGTGCCTCAGGGACATGACCTTATTACTAATATCTCAGAATTCTTTTATTTCATCAGGATTCCATTTGTTTATTGTGGAACGAAACTAATTTAAAGTGTACTACTTTGTTATTTTTTATTATATCAAAAAGTTTTGTTTTGCTGTTGCTATTTTTATTGCTATGGTTTCATGTAGTGGCAACACCTGGCTATATAAAATCGGTACATAAGAGTTGTAATAATGACATTATAGCCTATATCAGTGGTCTCCAAACTGTGGCCCAGGGACAGATGTGGCTCTTTGCTTGCCTTTATCTCGCCCTTGGGGCACTTTTCCTCCCACTTGGAATAAGACACTATTCCTCCCACTGACACCAACAATGGGGCATAATTCCTGCTATTGACTTCTGCAGTGGGGAACTATTTCTCCCATTGACCTAAACCAGTGATTTTCAAACTGCGGCCCTGGGGCCGGATGTGGCCCTTTGCCTTTATCCGGCCCTTGGGGCACCATTCCCCCCCACTGATAGGAGACACTTCTCTGCCAACTGACACCAAGGATGGGGCACCATTTCTCCCACTCACCCCGACAAAAGGGCAAGATTCCTTCTAATGATGACATAGATGGGGCACCATTCCTCCCACTAATACCAAATATGGAGATGTTTATGCCCACTGTTGCCAGGAAAATTTTCAGTGCTGCTGGCCACAGTCCGGGCCCCCTAACGTCTGAAGGACAAAAAACTGGCCCCTTGCTTAGAAAGTTTGGAGACCCCTGACCTAAACGATGGGGTACTATTCCTCAAATTGACACCAAAGATGGGGCATTATTCCTTCTACTGGTGCCAACGGCAGGGCACTATACCTCCTACTGACACTAATGATGGGGCATTATTTCCGCCACTGTCGACAACAATGGGGCACTATTTCTACCACTGACACCAACTTGAATATTCGCTATTTTCACACTGATCTTCCTCCCGGCCAATCAGGAAGCGGGTGACGAGACCTATCACCCGACTGGCTAAAAGGAGATCTGATCCGATTGACCGTCAGGAGAAGGGAGAAGAGGCTGAGAAGGAAAGAATGTGAGACATACCGTATTTATTGCGGTATAACGCGCTCCCGCGTATACCGCGCACCCCTAAAGTTGCCCCCGAAATTCCTGTAAAAAAAAAATGTATATGATTTTATGACTTACAGTTTTGGTGTCTTCCCAGCGTCCATCGTCTGGTCCGGCGTCCGTCTGCGGCCTCGATGGTGTCCTCCCGGCTTCTCCAGCGTGCGCCTCAAGTCGAGTCCCCGCTTACCGCGCTCAGTTCGAACGCCTCCGCCGACATATACCGAGTGCAGTACACTCGGGTACATTCGGCAAGGCTCGGCTTAGCTCGCGCTCACGCTCTGTGACGTTTATGCGTGAGCACGAGCGAAGCCGAGCCTGGCCGAATGTACCCGAGTGTACTGCACTCGGTATATGTCGGCGCAGGATTTCAAACTGAGCGCGGGAAGCGGCTATCGGCGTATATCGCGCACCCACGATTTTCCCCTTATTTTAAGGGGAAAATAGTGCGCGATATACGCCGATAAATATGGTAAATGAAAAAAGGATTTGTCTAACTTATAGGAATTGAATGTGTTTTGTTTACTTGTGCATCTTGTACATCCCATAGTAATTAGTTTTAGTACTTGTTGTATCCTAAGTACTGAAGCATATAAACTAAACATAACCTGGTAATTTTACTGGTGATTTTTGTCTTGCATTGAATCCACACTTTAGTGACATATATTAGTAATGCATAGTGGTGTATGGTATCGCCACCGCGCTGATTGTTGCTGGAAAGACGTTGGCTGTTGTAGAGTGGTACCGTTAAATTGTACAGAAATCTCCTCTACAAACCTTGAGCACAGATACATTCATCTGTGACAAATTCTAATCCTGGCCTTCACTTTGTGAGGAGTTCTAGGCTTGACATGTTGTTTATCGTGTTCCTGCCCATTAGCCTCTATACATGGCTAGACACTTGAAGAGTAAACAGTGTGCTGCATGCTCTCAGCCCCGACCATTCCCAGAAGTACAGTTTAGGTAAAGCGATGGAGGCGCAGCTGCTAGATTCTGCAAGGATTCCCTTATCAATAGTCATTATTCTGAAGATCAGACCTGACCTAGAGACAGTCTATACTCGTTTTAAATATGTATGATAAGGATTAACCACTTCAGCCCCGGACCATTTTGCTGGTCAATGACGGGACACTTTTTGCGATTCGGCACTGCGTCGCTTTAACTGACAATTGCGCGGTCATGCGACGTGGCTCCCAAACACTATTGGCGTCCTTTTTTCCCCACAAATAGAGCTTTCTTTTGGTGGTATTTGATTACCTCTGCGGTTTTAATTTTTTGCGCTATAAACAGAAATAGAGCGACAATTTTGAAAAAAAAATAATATTTTTTACTTTTTGCTATAATAAATATCCCCAAAAATATATAAAAAATAAATAAATTTTCCCTCAGTTTTGGCCGATGCGTATTCTTCTACATATTTTTCGTTAAAAAAACACAATAAGCGTTTGATTGGTTTGCGCAAAAGTTATAGCGACTACAAAATGGGATAGTTTTATGGCATTTTAATTAATATTTTTTTTTTACTAGTAATGGCGGTGATCAGCGATTTTTATCGGCGTGCGATCTGCCCCAGCCTGTGAAAGGAAAAGCAGCACAGTGATGAGCTCCTCTCTTGGTCACTCTGCTCTCGCTTCCTATCAGCAATATTTTTGTCAGTATTGAATAGCTCATTGTGCTGCTTCTTGCTCTCACACTCCAGCCCTGCTGTTCAGAGGGTGCAGAAAGTTGATATCAGAGCAGATTTGGGAACTACTGTAACACTACTTGCATTTAAAAAAAAATGTAACAATTACAGAGCTGCATTATTAGTATCTTTATATCTGCCTAGGGTGCAGCTTTAACCCCTTCCATACAGGGCATTTTCACCCCCTTCCTGCCCAGACCAATTTTTAGTTTTCAGCGCTGTTGCACTTTAAATGACAATTGCGTGGTCATGCAACACTGTACCCAAACTAAATCTTTGTGTTTTTTTTCCCCCACAAATAGAGCTTTCGTTTGGTGGTATTTGATCATCTCTGCGGTTTTTATTTTTTGCGCTATACACAAAAGAAGAGCGACAATTAAAAAAAAAAACACTATTTTTTACTTTTTTATTTAATAAATATCACAATGTTTAAAAAAAAACATTGTTTTTTCCTCAGTTTAGACCGATGCGTATTCTTCTACATATTTTTGGTAAAAAAAAAATCGCATTAATCGTATATTGATTGGTTTGCGCAAAAGTTATAGCGTCTACAAAATAGGTGATAGATTTATGGTATTTTTATTTTATAATTTTTTTTACAAGTAATGGTGGCGATCTGCGATTTTTTTACTGTGACCGTGACATTGCGGCGAACACATCGGACACGTTTGACACGTTTTTGGGACCATTCACATTTATACAGCGATTAATGCTATAAATATGCATTGATTACTGTGTAAATGTGACTGGCAGGGAAGGGGTTAACCACTAGGGGGCGTTGAAGGGGTTAATATGTTCCCTAAGGTGTTTTCTAACTGTAGAAGGGAGGGGACTCTCAAGGGGAGGAGACTGATGTGTGTTCCTCTGTACTGGGAACACACATTGGTCTCCTCACCGCTGACAGGAGGTGGATCTGTGTGTTTACACACACAGATCCACACCCCTGCCGTGATTACCGACAATCGCGCTGCCGCGGCACGCGCCCTAGATCGCCGGGAATACAGGACGTCATATGACGTCCATCCAGGCAAGGGGTTCCTGCGGTATGGACGTGGTTAATAACAGAACTTTTTGAAGCATAAAAACGCATTGATAAATGTTTAGCCTTGCAAAATGGCCCTATTTAGTGTGTTTACTATACGTAGCTCCTGTCTGAGAAAGTAAATCCATTCATAGATCATGAAGTTATTTATGTACATATGCATGAAGTATAGAAATAACTTCATGATCTATGAATGATAAACCCAAAGCTGAAATTTTGAATATGAGAAAACCTGAATTCTTAAAACCATAATGAAGGTAAAATGACATTTTCTGGGTTGGTGGAGGATTATGTTTTCATGTGTAATTTACAGAATATCTTTTTCATAGACACATCCCGGTGCTTTAGGTGATAGAATTGATGGTAGTTCTGTCAGAATACGGCGTTTACCCAACTATATCCTTCAGATCGTACTGCGTTGCCGGCAGGTGGACAACTTAAGATGCAACTGAGCGTGTTCTTATGTGCTGTGACTGTAGAACTCCCCGCAACTATTTCCAGAGCAGGAGCCACTGCCTATGAGGCAAGATTATTGCAGGCTGCCATCTGGAGCCAAATGCAGGCTCCTGGGCAACCCAATGACTTGTAATAGAAACAAAAATAGCTGTTTGAAAGGCAAGGCTTATGAAGATCACCTGTCACCTTCCATTTGTCGCTTTGGCTGAAAGAACTGGAGTATTGGTGGAATCATTCTGAGTGGCAAGATTGTTATATATTTGAAACCGGTAACGGAAAGGGCACCCATTGCAGCAACTTCTGCCAGTCCTCAAACTTGGAGAGCCATGCTAGGTGTCTGCTTAGGAACTTATAACTAGCCCATTCTATAAATGATCTGTTCCTTTTGAAAATTGTATTTGCTGGACAGTGTCTTGATGAAAGTTCATGATATTTTTCTTACAAATCACTATTTTCAGAGCTACATCTTCCATTTACCCATAGAAACAGTTGACTATGTCCATCTCCTTTTTTTTTATCATCTTTCCTTTTAACTACTGGTAGAAAGCCCTGCTGTTACTGCTTTAAGTTGAAGTGGTTCTCCCTGCAATACTCACTTCTTCTCTGGTAGTGTTCCCCCCTAGGAACTACAAATTCCATGACATTTTGTTGGCTCATTCTCTTGCCTTGAGAGGATGAAGCTAGACGTGTCTATGCTTATTACGTCTGGATGACCACTTGTCATGGCAATGTGCAGTTAGGGGGACAATTATACTACAACTTCCTGCACAGGGTACCCTTAGGACTCTAAGGGTTGTGGGGAGGTGGATGCAATACCTCATTTAGTTTATTAGGTCACATTCGGTGGAGCATTTTAGCCTTTCAGAAACTATGGGGGGGATAGTTTTTACTGCGGACGTGTACACCATTTTCCAATGGCTTAAAGAGAAAGTGAACCCTCATGTGTTTTACTTCCTGTTTATTTTCCTGCAAAGGTAAAGCATAATGGGCTACTATGCATCGCATAGTAGTTTATTATGAGTCACTTACCTGAAACTGAAACCTACGATGTCACTGCTGTCCCCACTAGCAGCGAGCGTCCATCTTCACGCCTCTTCCTTCCGGGGTCGCGAACTCCGGCTCTGTGACTAGCCAGGGACGCGTGATGTCACTCCATGCGTGCGGGTCCCGCAAGTCATGGCAAGAGCCCTTAAGAAACGGCACGATCACCCTTTCTAAAGAGCACATGCGCCGTAGACATCGAGGCAGGGCTTTCTTGTAAATATCTCCTAAACCGTGGAGGTTTAGGAGATATTTCCAGCGCCTACATGTAAGCCTTAATATAGGCTTACCTGTAGGTAAAAGTGGTTGTACCAGGTGTACAACCACTTTAAGGTATAACTAAAGACAAAACTTTTTGAAAAAAAAAAAAAAACTAGGCTCCAACTGCGTATTTTATTGATGCAGCCACAAGTGTTAAGCCTTAGAGAGGAAGTCCCAGGGGCAATTTTTTACACAAAAGGGGCTTGGATACACTTTAAACTTTCATTGCTTAGGTTTAAAAATCTCCATAGGCTTTTCTGGATCTGACCTAAGCTATTCAGCTACTCTGTTGCTAAAATGAAACCTTACAATAAAGTTATCCTTGCAAAAAATACATTTAAAATGTCTCTCCAGTCAAAATGGGAAAAATAAATAAATAATTAAAGCAGATCCTTACCCTGTGGATGCACTAGCCATAATTAGTCTTCCCATTCGAATCCCGCCTCTTCACATAATCTAAAACCTATTTTTTTTTTTTTTTACTTTTTTTTGTTTACTTTTTTTTTCAAACTGTTCTTGGTTGCCATGCTGGAGAATGTCTCAATCACTTTGAAGTTTCCTCCGATATATACATCATATATCCCAGGATGCTTCTCTTTCCATTCACCGCAGCTAGAGGAGAACATACCTGGTGGGCATCATCGTGGGCTTTGCTGTCTGAACCAGCATGAGGCACCCAACATTCGATGATGTAAGGAACAAAGATGGTGGCACAAGACACTTCATGTGGCAGGAGTGCAGTGTATTGCAACAGGACATTACTGGTTCTACTGGGAAGGTGAATATCTAAATAGTGGACAACCCTGAATAACAGGCAAGAGGGATGAGAAAAAAAGTAAAGTTCCTCTTAAAGTTTTTAATGAAGTATGCATATTGCCATTATGGTCTTTATTCAGAGTCATAGCAGTCACCTGACTAAACACTTTCAAAATGGTGCTTTGCAGGAATTTAACATGCATAAATTTAAGTGCTAAAGTTATGTTACGGGTACTATTCTGACAGTTGGTAATATCTTGCTTTTTCATCTACTTTAATATCTCATCTGTCCCACTGCCCACAATAATGAAAAGAGACCTAAAGGCCTTGCCGAAACCAACACTTTCTGAAGAAATTATTTTCTGGTACCCCACTGTGTGATATGGTTCCTCCTGCCAACTTCATCTTTAATACCGATAGTGATGTAGACATTGGTGGTGTAGTCGAGGACCAGAAATCCAAAAATCCCAGAGGTGTTTTATTCTGCAGGATCTTCAGACACCAATATCTCTTCACTTTTATGGGAAGCAGTTGGGTTCAGTATCAGCATTTTGCTGCATTGAGATGCAAGTCAAGTAGAAAGCCAAGTCTAATTTTAAGTACGTAACTGGTTCACCTCTATGCCCTGCAGTTTAATGTGATAGGGAAACTATATGGACCTATTCACAGCTATCAATATGCGTTACCAATGCATACAGAACAGTGCAAATGCAGCCAAAGTGTTTTCTCTGGAGGTAGAACTTTAATGCAAGATTTCATTTTAGCAACAAAACTGCTTTAAAGAGAATCATAAACCGATGTGGAGGAAGTTCTTGGCATAGGACTTGAAACAATAACTTGGCTAACAAATGCTTATCTGTGACAGCACTGCACCCTAACAAAGACATCTACAGCACGGCGAACAGGAACTTCTGCCAGAATGCCTAACAGCTCCGCGATGTGACAGAGAGAGCTGTCAGGATCTTCCTGCATGATTGATTGTAGGGATACCACAACCAACACATCAATGCCACAATAATAAGCGCTGCTGATTACATGTTGACAACGTGTTTTTGAATTAGAATATCATGTACTCGAGGCATACCTCGCTTCATGTGCATGCTTGAAAAGACAGAAGGTGAAAGATTGATGTGTTTTATAAAGGCTTTGGGGAAGTTAAATCCTCCATTCTAGATTATTCCTGAAGAATTGGTCATGGTTTAGTGAACTTGTGTTTATTGCAACTCTCTTAAACTGCAGGCAGTCACATATAGCACACATCTAGAGGTGCCTGCATAAGGCCTCTTTCACGCGGGTGGCTTTTCTGCCGCTGTTAAAAGCATGTTTTTTGAATTTTATTTTTTATTCCAAGATTTCAGGCACAGCGATGATCACTTGCAGTTGTACATTGTGATTATCAACATTTATGTTCGTTTACATGCAGCTGCACATTTAGCTGCGTTGGAACATCCTTGCCATTTCTGATGTGCTTCCTGTTGTTTTTCTTTCCTCGTTGCTGCTGCTATCCGCAGGAGAAATAGTACACTGCGGACGTGTACGCCATTTTCTGATGGCTTTGCAGCTGCATATAGCTGCGCTAAATCATTCCTGGACGCAGTGAAATTTTTTCTAACCGCACAAAACCCCATGTAACTAAACCATTGCTAAATGCCGTGGGTGAATGGGGCCATAGAAAAGCATTGTGTTAGTTTTGGTGCGGTAGAGAACTTCATCTATCTGCAGCTAAAAGCTGAATTTTATCTGTCCTTTTGAAAGGGACCTAAAGGTTCAGTTACTTTTCATAACTTCACCCAATCTGTATCTCTAACAAGCAAATTAAGATTTAGATTGGTAAAAGGGTTCAGGCCACCCAAAAAGTGATATTTTGTCCTAGGTGGAGTTTGGAGAGTCAGCCCTTGGCTTCTTATATGTCTGGTACTCCAGCAAGCCAGGTCAATCTGCCATACGTCCCAGCACCTTTTCTGTCTTCCTGGAGGGTTTGTGCGTTCCGAACCACCTTTCATGTGTTCCAACTTCCGTTATATTTTCCATGACGTCAAGTAAATACACAATACAGCAAAGTATTTCATTATGGTAACGAAGATGTTTCAACCAAGGAATTCAGTGCTGAAGTCTCAACAATAGAGTCTCCAAAGCTGGCCATTCCCTAATTGAAATTCTGGTTGCATTTTGATTAGTAAGTAGCTTCACCTGCTAGACCGAAGTTGATTATTATATTGACTTTGATAATTTTCAGACGATCAACGTCTACAGCCAATTTGCTGCAGTCACAGAACAGTGTATTCTGACAGCAGCAGGTGCCGCTGTCCCAATGAGAAGGCCCCCCCAGTCCCTGGTGCCCAACACATGGGCCGCATGTGGCTCATGAACTGTTGGGCACCAGTTCGGCAGTCTGTGTTCCAGAACTGAAATGAAGTCTGTAGAGTGAGCGCAAGTTATTTTGCCCCACAGTACAAGTAAAGTCCTATCCCGGGGGAGAGAGGGAGCATGAGATCAGGCAAGTGTTCATCAAGGTAGGGATGACCACCAATACAGATGGGGGGTTTAATAGTTGTGACATCAGTGCTGGGAGGTTTTTTTGTGTCCACTGACACCAATGGTAGGGGTTATCATTTTGTCCACTGGTACCAATGTTGGGGGCTATTGCCTTAAATAATAGTATAGGTCCAGCCAAAACTTTTTTCTTTAACTTTTGGGTTTACACTGCTGAATAGGGATAAGTGAAGTCTTTTTTGGTGTAAGGCATTTTCACCCTTAATCTTGCTCATTTTGCTGCTTGGGTGAAAATTTTTCTTAAGAGGGTATGGATTTTTTTTTCTCCCCCTTTTTGTGAATTTAATATTTAATTTGTTACTTTATTTATTTTTTATTTATTTATTGATACTTTTTCACAGTTTTTTTTCTTTCTGTAAAAACAAAAAGACAACAACAAAACTGTAAAAACTGACTCAAATGAGGGTCTGTTTTTGCACACAAGAACAGGTCCAGGTTAGTTGAAAGGTGCAACTGTAACCCTCAGGCCCCGTACACACGAGGGGATCTCCACTGGAAACGGTCCGCCGGACCGTTTCCAGCGGAGATTTCTCCTCCGGATTTGGATCCGATGGCTTGTACTCACCATCGGATCAAAATCCGCGCGGAATTCATCCGCGGTGACGTGCCGCGCCGTCGCCGCGATGATGACGCGGCGACGTGAGCGACGCTGGAAGGTAAGTACTTCCACGCATGCGTCGAATCATTACGACGCATGCGAGGGAGGGGAGCGGACGGATTGATCCGGTGAGTCTGTACAGACCACCGGATCAATCCGCTGGACCCGATTCAAGCGGATAGATTTCTTAGCATGCTAAGAAATTTATATCCGCTTGAAATCGATCGGCCCGAGAAATCTCCGCGGATAAATATCCGCTAGGCCGTACAGACGACCGGATTTGTCCGCTGGAACTGATCCGCGGATCAATCCCAGCAGATAGATCCGGTTGTGTGTACGGGGCCTCAGGAGTGATTTAAATAAAGCCAATTGCACCCTTTAAAATGACAGAAAAAACACCCTTATCTTGTCTCCTTTGTTGACTCTGAGGCCCCGTACACACGGTCGGACAAAACCAATGAGAATGGACCGAGGTTCAGTTTCATCGGTCCAAACCGACGGTGTGTATAGCCCATCAGTCTGTTTTCCTTCGGTCCAAAATTTTAAAACCTGCTTCAAAACCGAACCGATGGACCGATGGTTAGTACAGAAAAGCATCGGTTCAAAACCCGCGCATGCTCAGAATCAAGTCGACGCATGCTTGGAAGCATTGAACTTCGTTTTATTCAGCACGTCGTGTGTTTGACGTCACCGCGTTCTGACCTGATCGGTTTTTGGAACGATGGTGTGTACGCACATCAGACCATCAGGCCACTTCAGCGGTGAACCGATGAAAACGGTCCGTCGGACCATTCTCATCGGTTTTGCTTGACCGTGTGTACAAGGCCTGATAAATTTTGCCAAAACAGGAATTTTTTTATTAACCATGTGAAGCCCACGCTATAGCCAAAAGACAGGCTACAGCGCTTCCTTTGTTGGGAGGACGTACATGGATGTCCTCCCTTTCTCACGCTGCCCACGCGCCACTCTGTGTTTGCCGAGTCATTGGGACTTGGTTGATCACAGATCAGGGTAAAGGCCCCTTTACCACCTGATCAGCTGTCAGAAAATGAGAGCTGATCACAGAAGTAAACAGAATCCGGTTGTCACTGTCAGTGTGAAGAAAATAAGAAAGCTGTTCACTGGCTTTTGTAAAAGGTACATCGGCCCCCTTAGTGCCCACCAGTGCTGCTAATCCCTTCAGTGCTGCTTATCAGTGCCTACCACTGCACCTCTCAGTGCTGCCAATCAGTGCCCATTAGTGCCTTTTCATCAGTGTTGCTTATCGGTGCCACCCATCAGTGCAGCTGATCAGTGCCCATCAGTGAAGGAGGAAAATTACCTGTTTGCAAAATCTGATTAACAAAATTTAAAAAGGGTTTTGTTTGTTTTTTTGGTCGATTTAAATACAGTGGAACCTCAGTTTACGAGCGTAATCCGTTCCAGGAGAATGCTCGTAATCCAAAGTACTTGCATATCAAAGAGTTTTTCCCCATTGAAGTCAATGGAAATGAAAATAATTTGTTCCGCATTGACTTTAATGGCATGCAATACCGCATGCGACCAGAGGCGGGAGGCGCCGGAGAGCTTCGGAAAAGGCCTGAGGACACCTCAGGTGACCTCGGCAAACCTCAGAAAGACTTTGTTCCCGAGATTTGTCAAGGTTAGCCGAGCTGTCCTCTGGCCTTAAATGTGCATTTCCGAATGGTGACGATCAGCTGCAATTGGCGCCATTGGGCTCCGCTTGTCTCCGGCGCCCCCCCCCCCACCTCAGGCCAAACGTGTTGCGAGACCACAGTCGCAAACTGAGTTACAATTTTTTGAAAATACAGTGCTCGTATTGCGAAACGCTCGTTAACCGTGTTACTCGCAATCCGAGACTCCACTGTACCAACAAAAGATATCTCTATTTGTGTGCAAAAAATTATAAAAACTTCATATGGGTAACTTGTTGCAAGACCGCGCAATTGTCATTCAAAGTGTGAGAGTGCTGAAAGGTGAACATTGGCCTGGGCAGGAAGGGGGTATAAGTGCTCAGTAAGCAAGTGGCTAAATCTCTCAAATTTTGCTAAATCTTTGGGGAAATACAAACTATCTATTTCGCTCATAATTAACCCTGAATCCTTCACTTTAGTCACTGCCCCAGGGGAACTTGCTATCTACTGTCCTTACCGCAATCCTACAGATAAAGTCAATGTACTTGAAAACCAGCTAAATCAATCAGCATGTGTTTGGATTGTGAGATTAGAGAATCCAGAATGGACCAACACACATACCAATTTAGCAAGCATGCTCTATTTATACTGCGTTCTATGTGGGAATTAAACTGCATCCCCACAGTGCTGTCTGCTGAGCCACCTAGTTGCAAGGAACAATTCTAATAAATAATAGTAGTTTATATCTACTCTTTAAAGGACCGGAATAAAGGTTGATTGCAGTCTTCCTTTAGGCATGTCGCTCCTTAAGATCTCTTGCAAAGAGAAAATGAACCAAGCACAGTTGTCTATCAAATGTGATGTGACATATCAGGAAATTTGGAGCTCTCAGTGACGGGTACATGCTATGAATTAGATATATATGACTTGAAAAGGCTGAGCGACCAGCGTGTCCTCCAGCTTTATGTCCGACAGTAGGTCAGGTAATAATAAAATATAAATAAACAATATAAAAAATAAAAGTGGCATAGAGCCAACTGCAGGTTTCAAGTCCGTGGCTGTGCTTGTTGTATCATATTGTGGTTTCTAAATTTCAAATTGCATTAGCAACCAAAATTTAAAAAAATATACTGAATGGAAAAAGTAGCACTGCCATCGCTTTAGGTTTAGATCACACAGCCTTCAGCTTGTATATGCTAGTCTGAAGACCAGAACTTGTAAGGAAACCATTTGCAAAGCTTTGAATAGATTTTTTGTTTTTAGTTGTAGTCATCACCCAAATTTACTCCCACTCCCCCCCCCCATATTATGCCCCATCATTATTTTGTTCCTGTTGCGAGAAACCGTTTTTATAAATCCCCATGCTGTAATTAGCAGGCTGGTAAAAGTCTTGCAGGGGTAGCTGCCGAGAACTTATTTCCCATTGGCATAGGCATACCCCCAGAACTACATCTCCCAAAAGACCTTTATGACAGAACCCACTGTCACTGTGTATTTTTGGAGCGGGGGCTGTGGGCTGACCTCCTACCTAATGACTATGGCCCAGCAGAGAATAAGAGACTTGGGGACAAAATGGCATTGAGATAATGTATTTTAATGTAATGCTACATCCCTTCTCCCCCCCCCCCCTTTTGTTGCTGTGTTTAATTGTGTTGGGTCATGGCACGTAGACAAAGGATGTGGAGACACATCCCAGCGGGGGGATGTGTAAGGAGGGGCTGACTGCTTATAATCCCTTGGTGTGTTTCAACTGTAGTTATTTGAATATGCAAGTGTCGAGTTTCCATTGGTTCTTCCTTGTCCTCTACCCCCTCTATGACAAGGCTAAGGGGCGTGTCCCTAACTGTGTTTAAAGGTGTATGTTATGAACCTAATAAACAGATTTATGCTCTGCGTGTTTAACCCTCAACATCTGTGTGGTTTGCCTCGTAATTGGGAGGTTAAGGGGTGGTTATGACGAGTCTGCTAACTGCAGGTGCGTTTTGGAGGACAGGAGATACAGGTCTGGCGGAGGTACCCAGCCGGGGTAACCGAGATCCGTCACAACCTTTTCCTACACACACTGTGTGGACAGTCTCTTGTGAGTCAAGGCAGTATCCTTATTTTTCTGGGGAACTAAATCAAATAAATCATTGTATGTAGAAAGGGGTAAAGAAGGCAGAGGGTAAAGCTCTGTAGTCCAGCAGGCAGGGCTGAAATTCTGTGCTGCATAGGCAGCTCACATTAAAAAGTTATATGCTCAATGGATTTTTTTCATATTAAAGTGGTTGTAAATCCTTACAGTGAAGTGACTGGCCCCAGGTAATAAAGAGAGGTATAACAAATCCTCCTACATAAGTTGTACCTGTTTTAGTTGCAGGGATTTCTCCTCTACAGCCGTTCAAAGTGCAGAATTTATTAAGCTCATATGACAGTTCAGAAAGCAGGGGTGGAGATCTGAAATTACAGTCTGCAGAGCTCAGTGAGGAGAACTCAGGATCCTTCCAGCACCCTCACCCCCCCCCCCCAGACTATGGGGCACCCTGAGCTTCCTCAGCACTCCATCTTTCACCCGATTGCCCCTCCTGACAGCCCTTCACTTGAGATTGGCTGAGGTCTTCATAAATAATAAATATTCCAAGCAGCTCCTCCTAACCTCCGCCCGCTATGTCCAGAACATTCTCCAATGTCCCAGAAAACAGGGGGAGGCAACAGGGAGGCTGCTAGGATAAGTTTTCCAGCCCTGACCCAGATTCACAGCTCAGACCTGAGCTAAAATAAATGTACTTGCACTAACAATCTACACTAACTACCGACTAGAGGGTGCTACAGAGGAAAGGGACACACCCCCTTCACACAGCACACATGAACAGAGCTGAGGCTGTCAATCAGCTGGAGATCCCTCCCATCACCATTTTTTCTCTTTGTGTCAGGAAAACTTGTCTGAAGTGATTCGTTCTGATAGCAGAGGAACCAGGCAGCAGACAGAAATGACACATAGTGCTTTTAATTGAAACAAGTACACACTATAGAGGTATATGCTTTGTTCATATTTGATGTCTGAAGTTTGCAATCACTTTAAGAAGAAGAGAAGCAGAAACACGCAAAGGTTGTTGGGAACACCCAAAACTTCTAGGTAGACGGAACAGAGTTGGGAATTATGGTTTGGAATTTGGAGCCTTACTTGACTCCAAATATATATATACCGGTATACGGATATTTATTTATGGTTTATTGCGTGTGTGTGAAATGAATATATATGACCGGTTTAAATGGTCAATACTATTTTGTGATAATTTCCCTTTTGTAATATGAATTCCTTCTTTTGTGTCTTGTAGCCTCTATGGACGACACATGCAGGCCAACCCGGAGCCCCCAAAGAAGAACAACGACAAAACCAAGAAGATCAGCCGCAAGCCCTTGGCAGCCAAGAATAAATAGATTTCTGATAGGTGCCATATTTTCATGGCCTGTCTGCATGTGCCTAATCATTTCTATTTATTTCCTTGAAAGGAAGAAACTGCCATTACTAAGGCCATGAGAATTGACCTTGTTTGCCTTATATATATTGTGCTGTTGAAAAAGCATTATTAGCTATGCATCTATAACTGTTACACTTTTATATTTACATATATATGGTCAGGTATTACCCAAAAGGCTTGCCTTTTAATTATACATTTCACAAACCTCATTTTGTGTATTATTATTTTTTTCTGATGGTTTTACTGTATGTACTCAGCCTTGATAGGAAATTTTAACCAAAGCGATTGTATAGTGATAAATGAATCAATTTGTGAATCGGATTGCATTTGAAGATCTCCCCGATTTCTGAAGGATCATGCAATTCATGAGTCATGATTGTCTGAATTAGTTAATTGCTTTGATTCTCTGCAGGTCAGACAGATCTAATTTGCAAGTGTTCAGTTGAATGAAAATGTGCTCATTTCTGGTTTGTGTAATTTGATAATCATTGTTAACTGCCACTCTTCTTTAGCAGCCTGGACACAGTGGCAGTTATCAGCCCTCAGCTCAGGAAAGAGAACAGGCCATTTTCTATGGAAGCCTTATAGCCATAAGTGAATAACAGGCCAAACACGGTAATTCCTGTGGTGAGGCTACAGGAATCGTGGCGTAACCAGAGTTATGGGCGCCCGGGGCAGAATTTTTTTTCCGCCCCCCCCCCCTCCTTATATAAACATCCACTCTGGCCCTCCAGGAGGAATACCAATAATAACACGTCCAGGAATCCCCTGTGCACAGGAATCGCACTGCCCGTTGCACCCCCGGCTACAGAGACCTGCCAGGAATCCTCCAATCCACTTATGATGGAAGCAGGGAGGACCTGGCCGGCACAAATACATATGATTAGCACTGACACAGGGGAATGCGGGGGCCAGCCGGCATGGTTGCCATGACTACAGCGCGGCCCGTCTACACCAGCGGCCTGGCAGTGCCCGGGGGGGGGCAGCAGGCCGGGCTCCTCCGTCTCCCCCCAAGTTCGGTTCCAGCCATCAGCTGCCGGGCCGCCATCTTTATTCTCGCTGCCTACACGCTGAAGAGGAGGGGGAGACACCGAGAGCTGTCATATAGGATGGACCGAGGGGCTTCCCCCGACAGCCCCGGCCGAGGGGACACACACATACAAACACACTCACATTTAATAGCCCGCTCGGTGGTGGAGTGTTTACCGTCCTTGGTGGACATGGCTGGGGTGGCCGCTCCCTGCTGTCGGTGACTCGGCAGGCGGCCTTCTCCTGGCAGCTCCAGACTGTGAGGGAGGGGAGAGGGAGGACACGAGCGGCGCACAGCTACAGACTGATGGTAGCGACTGCTGACAACATGGCGGCGGCAGCGCAGACTCTCCGGCTCACACAGCGCGGGAAGGGGGATGTCCCGGCCCAGCATGCCAGCGTCCCCCCCTCAGCTCAGCACCCGGGGCAGACACACCGGCGCCCCCCCATCGGTTGTTACGCCACTGACAGGAATAGAACAGTTTAGGAGTGGAGATTCAGGCTGGGTTCACGCCTATGCCAATTGGATGCAGGAGAATGTGACTGGCTCTCTATGGAACCGGTTCACATATCTCCACAGCAGGTCCAGTGCAAATTGCAGGAAAAATATGTGCCTTTTTTGGTCTGTTTCAGGTCCGAATTCAGCCCAAAATTTGGGCTGAAATCCGACCTGAAACGGTGAACAAGCACGCACTGGACCCCTGCTGTTCGATGGATGCGGCTCATATGTGAACTGAGCTTCAATGTTTTACCAATTCCCTTTTTTGGCTAGTTATCTTTTGGCCTTATGCACACTGCATGATTTAAAAAAAATATATATAGTTCTTTAAGCGTTTGAGGTTTTTTTTTCCTCTGGCTGTAAACTCGCCTTCATCTTGGCCTATGTTTCCATGCACACCATAGGCATATTCAGAAGTTTATCGGCAGGGGGGGGGGGGGGGGGGTTTACAGGCTGCAAAAAAAATCATCACTTGTGCATTCAGGAAAAGAGCTTTTAAGCCTAAAAAAAAGCTCAAAAGCTCTTTACATGCATTAAAGCTAGGCACATGCCCGCGGTAATGCATTCTAATGCCCAGAATTCTGGCCAATCAAATGTATTAATGCCACACGCATGAATGTGCAATAATGCCCCTGCAAAATGCGGCTTTTTTTGCGTTTTTGCTGCTGCTAAACTCCTGTGGGAGAAAAAGTATCAAGAGCATACAGTGTGCATAAGGCCTTAAAGTGACACTATATAGGTTCAAGTTTTTTTTTTTTTTTTTAAATAACAAACCTGTCATACTTATTTCCAGTGTGCAGTTCGTTTTTCACAGAGTGGCCCAGATCATCCTCTTCTGGGCTCCCACGGCGGCTCTCGTGGTTCCTCCCGGCAATAGATAACAGCCCTCTGGGAAGCTCTCTCCAGAGGGGGTTAACTTGCGGGCATGCTCCCGTGTCATACACTCAGCGTCCATAGCCGCAGAGTGTATGACTTGGCCCCGGCCACTGCATCATTGGATTTAATAGCAGCGCAGTCATCGGCTCCTGCTGCTGTCAATCGATCTATCCAATGACGAGCCAAGAAGCTGTGGATAGAGCAATGTGGGATCGCGCCCACGGAAATTCGGGGCTCAGGTAAGTAAAACAGGGGGGGGGGTGAGGGGCCGGGCACAGTAAGGTGTTCACCTTTGTTTAACTCCAGCCTAACCTTTTAAAGACATTACTTTTGATCACTTTTGTATTCCTTAAGAAGTCGCAAAATCATTCCTCAAGCCAGCTAGTGTTTTGTAGCCCCAAAGGTTCTCTGTAACAAGCAAAGTTAATATCTTGCATATGAAATCACAGATGTGATGAGTGTAGTATTGCCATTATGCTGAAGTGCTGCGGCTTTCATATGACTTGCTGTATCTGCCTTCAGTCTGCAGCAGCTGGAGAGTGTAAAGAAGCAAGGAACTGAATTGGTCGGATGATCTCCTAATAAATACCACTTCAAATGGGTTATCTGACCATCAGGTGCCACTTGTCTTAAAAACATGGACCACCTGTTAAGTGAAATGAAGCTTATTATTCTAGCTTGTCAATTATGGGACCAAGATGTAAGGCTAGTGCACATGGGCCCAGTATTTAGCACAGGGTGACACACAGTGCTGGTTCGCAGATACAGGCGTTGTGTATGGTTCATGTCTTTTTTTAACGTGTTTTTACTGGCAAATTACACTGCGTGCAGGACAGCCCAAATTCACCTACAGGTAAGTGTGGCCGTCTTGTACGCACTAACACACATCAGAGCGGCGTGATATAATGAACATCTTCTTCAGAGACCCTTACTGGCTACATGTGCAGACCATTATAGGGCAGTTATAAGGCTAGAGTCACACTTTTATAATCAGAAATACATTTTTCTGTGCACTTTTGAACACTTTCCGTAACTTTCATTGCATTTTATGCTAGCTTTTAGATGCACGTTCCAATATATTGGCAGTGTTTCATGCTTGCATGTTTGTAATTCTTTTCATGCACAGTGAAAAAATGAATGGCATCTATTGTAGCAGTGATGGTATTCATATAATTTGCATGGTACCCCTGGGGCCCTGAGACTTATGGAACCCTCACTATACAAATCTAGGCCAGCTGTCATGGTCCAGAGTTTCATAATATTGAAAGCATTAATTACCATTTTGCTTAAATTCCCATGGTTTAGAGTCTGGTCCAACTATATCCTAGGCCTGCCTATTCATTCAAGAGGCTATGCATCTTAGGATACTTTCACACTGAGGCGCTTGGTGCACTGGCACCAGTAAAGCGCCAGTATTTTTTCGTGTTAGCCATGATTTTTGTCTGCTAGCGGGGAGATTTTAACCCCCACTAGCGACCGAAAAAGGGTTAAACCCGCCCGCAAAGCGGCGGTTTGCAGGCGGGACAGCAGCGCTGCCCCATTGATTTCAATGGGCAGGGGTGCTATAGGAGCAGTATTTTTACCGCTCCTACTGTGCCTCAAAGATGCAGACTTTTTTTTACCATCCTGCCAGCGCAACACTCCAGTGTGAAAGCCCTCAGGGCTTTCACACTGGATAGAAAGGAGCGGCTTTTTCAGGGCGCATTGCAGGCACTATTTTTAGCGCAATAGTGCCTGCAAAGCGCCTCGTGTGAAAGCAGCCTTTCGGGCCAGAATGCAATCTGTAAAGGCCGAACGTAAAGCAGGTTATAGACTAACGGATGGCTGCAAGTACTGATCTGTGTATTCTGGTGGCGCCAGAATACAATAGTGTGGCGGGGGAGATCTCTGCATCATACATCTATGTGTTGATGTGGGGTTCTGTCAGTATTTTTTTCACTCAACACACTAATTGAAACAAAATAAATGAAGGTGTACACCCAGCTCCAAATCCTCACTACAATAGATATATATCAGGGTTTCCTGGATGCTGAACAAGGTATGTGAGCACATATAAAAATCCATTTGGGTATTGGTTTTCCAACACCGCTACCCATTTACCATCACAAGCTGACTTCAAGCACACTGTAAATGTATTGTACGTGCCTTTATTTTTGTTTGCTCGATTTGGGAAGGGTTGGGTCAGGTTTTGTGTTTTTGCAACCATTGGGGAAAAAATGTCTTTACTTTCTGTGTGGTCACTGAGACAGGAGGTGAGAAACATTTCTCCACCAAGATCACAGACCGTAATTAATAAGTGATTGTTTGAAAATTGAGGCGGAAGGGGTTAGAACCTCTTTTATTGCCATCTATGTCACCATTGAAGAAATCATCTTACTGTTTGGTTATTAGGATAGGAAGCGAGGTACAGTCTGCCCAGCAGGGACACAGATGGCATTAAAAAATCTGCCAAAGGTTATATCCATTTGACGTTCAAACCAAAACGTTTATTTTTTTTTCATTCAAGTTCGTCTTTAACCACTGCATATATACGGCCGGGTGGGAGCTTCCACCTTCTGAGTGGACATTCAGGAACGTCCCTCAGAAGGAGGGGGATGGCAGCGACGCGATCCCTATGCGCCGGTGTCATCCGGACACGGCGCATCTCCGATCGGCAGGAGGGCTCTGTGATTGGCCCTCCTGATCACATGACGGCCGTGTCCATTCACAGCCGTCATGTGATGTAAATAGAGAGTCGGTTGCTAGGCGATCGGCTCTCCTCTCCTCACATAGGAGTTGTCGGTGAGGAGAGCGGATCACTGCAGCCGGCTGATGATCAGTGAGTATGAGCTGTTTTTTACAGGTTTTTAGACATTGATCACCAGACTAGTGTCACCCTACTGTAAACCACACATAGTCCCTACACAATGTCCCCACATATGTCCCAGTAAAATCATATGTCCCAATGATCTTCTGCACACATATGTCTGTGATCACCTGCGCACATCTGTACATGATCATCTGCATACATCTGTCCGTGATTACACACACCAATTAATATACAGAATTTTTTTTTTACCAAAGACATGTAGCGAAATACATTTTGGCTTAAATTCATGACAAAATTTGATTTTATTTGTTTTGGTTTTTTTAAATAGAAAGAAGAAAATATTGTGTTTTCTTTAAAATTTTCGCTCTTTTTTTCACTTATATCGCAAAAAAAAAAAAAAATACGGAGTCGTGAATAAATACTACCAAAATAAATCTCTATTTGTGCAAACAAAATTATAACAATTTAATTTGGGTACAGTGTTGCGCAATGAAAGTGTGAGAGCGCTGAAAGCTGAAAATTGGCCTGGGAAGGAAGGGGGTGAAAGTGCCCAGTATTGATGTGGTTAAAGAGTATAAACATTAATCTAAGGGGCCACACAGAGGATAAAGTACTATACCAATGTAAATGTATTGATATTAGGGGATCTGAAGACTCCTAGCTCTACAGATTTTACTGTTCTCCAGGGGCTATCGGAGTAAAATGAAATGTGACAAGTTCTCTTTAAGAATCAGTTAAATCAGTGCTATGCAACGAGCCTCTATGACCTGGAACTTCACATGAAAAGCATTTGCATCCAATATATTTTCTCATTCTTTTTGTATCCTTGGTAAAATCTGTGCTTGGTTATAACACCATAAAAGACCCCCTTCATGCTGTATGACTGCAAGATGTGTAGACCAGGATGAGTTTTTGTGTTGGATATTCTTGTACACTAATTGCTAAACATACCATATAAAATAAAAAATATCCACCTTGTATAAACAGTTGTTGCCTTTTTACATTGTCAAATGTATGTTATTACAATCATCCACACGCAGAATTTACATGTGTACAACCCGAGATAATGGAGGTCACCCTGGGGAAGGATGGGGGAGCTCTGAAGGATGTGACTTGTTTTAGAATTAGGATTCTGCATTTTTGTTCTGGTGCTAGAAATGGATTGAGAGATTCTAGAGAGGCAAAGAACTGAATGGGTCATGTGATCTCCCATCGAATGCCACTTGGAATGGGTCTTGTGATGTATCATCAGGTGCCACTTCATCCCAAAATCTTGAACACATCTGTCAAGTTGAAGATTGTCACTTGGTGCTCTAAAAAGAGCCTGTCGCCAAACCATTCATTTCAACAAAAGTCTTCCTGTAAGGTATATGTGCATTTAACACATTTCAGGCATTTTATTTACCCACAAATGACTCTCTCTTGTGTAGACTTAATTGAGTCTTAGACCCCATTCACACCTAAGCGACAAAACGCCCGACGCGGGACGCTTCTGCTGCTAGAGGGGAGAATTCCCATTGCCGTCTATGGAGATGGTTCACATCTCATAGACGCGCAACGCCTGTCGCCTGAAAAAAAGTCCCGGACCCTTTTTTTCACGCGACAGGCGCGTTTTCCCATAGATAGCAATGGGAATACTTTAGGAAAAAAAAAAAAATTGAAACATTTGTAATCGCGGCAAATCTGCCGCTACACGCGAACGCGGCTGTCGCTTAGGTGTGAATGCAGCCTAACCTGTAGGTTAAAGTGTAAGGGTTTACAACCACTTTAAAGGGGTGTTCCACTCATTTTTTTTAATTAAAAGTCAGCAGCTACAAAAAGTGTAGCTGCTGGCTTTTAATAAACATACACTTATCTGCTCCACCGCCCAGCGCCGCACCGCACGGAGCTCCGCTCCTCTCCCCCCTCTCCGCCGGCGTTTCCATCCTAACTGTGGGCACCCGGCCGTGACAGCTTTCGGCTTCACGGCCGTGTACTCACTGCGCATGCGCGAGCGGCGCTGCTCCCTCTGATTGGACAGGCGATCGCCTGGGACCTGTCACGTGTCCCAGGCGATCGCCTACAGGGAGGGGATGCCAAAAGGCGATTAGACTATTCGCCTTTGCAGCCCCTCGGCAGAAGGAGGAAGTGGGACAGGAAGTCCCACTCCTCCTGAAGCCCCCACTCCCCCCCAAAAAAAAATTTGTAAGGGGGTGAGGAGTGGATTAAGCGGAAGTTCCACTTTTGGGTGGAACTCCGCTTTTAAGTGCCAAAGGAAGCTCTGGGATCTCCGATATGACCATACAAAGAAGTAGGATAAAACACCAAAGTCAAAATCGGTAGAAAATATTCAACTTGATTTGTAGTGTGATAATTTGCAATGTGTTTTGGGTCAAGCATGTGCTAACCTCTCCCCATCGTGCATACATACACTTAGCATAGCCTTCCTCAGCTGGGGACAAATCTATGCAGCTCCAATTAGTATGAAAAAGACCAGCGCAAGGCTGTTCCCTCTTTATTAATCTCTCCCGGCCCCGATGGAGATTTATTGTTTTGACTCATAAAATGTGATGCAACTTTTTACACTCCAAATAAAACTGAATATTTTACACTTGATTCTTGCTTAAACTTTTCATTTGGCAGTGGGAAGAAATTTTAAAGGAGAATCCACTGGGCAGCGATGTGGTGACTTGTTAACTATAAAGAAGTGCCACGTCCCTCAATGAAGGTTTTTTGAACTACGGTCCATGGAAGAATGGTCAACAATTTCCATAGACACACTCCTAAACCTTGTAGACAGCCTTCCCAGAAGAGTTGAAGCTGTTATAGCTGCAAATTGTGGGCCAAGTCAATATTGAACCCTATGGACCAAGACTGGGGTGCCTTCTGCTAATGTTGTGTTATGTAAGCATTGCTTCCGAGCATGCATGTTTGTACTTTGGAGTTTTGTACACACGATCAGATAATCCAACAACACACATTTGTTGGCAGACAATTTTAAAGCATGCTATCCAACATTTGTTGGCGGAAAATCCGACATCAATTGTCCAATGGAGCATACAAACAGTTGGATTTTCCAACAACAGCCTGCCATCACACAATTCCTGTTGGATAATCCGATCGTGTGTACGGGCCTTAAGAGTTCCAGTTTGGGGTGGAAGAACTTGACTGGCCTGCGCAGAGTCCTGACCTCAATCCGATAGAACACCTTTGGAATGAATTAGAACGGAGACTGTGCACCAGGCCTTCTTGTCTACATCAGTGTCTGACCTTACAAATGCACTTCTGGAAGAATGGTAAAACATTCCCATAGACACACTCCTAAACCTTGTGGACAGCCTTCCCAGAAGAGATGAAGCTGTTATAGCTGCAAAGGGTGAGCCAACTCAATATTGAACCCTACGGACTAGGGTTGGGCTGGTTGTCCAATTGAATTCAATTTAAAATGTTTGTGTTTACAAGAAGTAGAAATATGTCCCCATAATTCGGCAAATGTATTCCATTATCCTGCCTTTCCCCCTATGATCCTACTTGCTCTCTTCATTCCACGTTTCACCATGTAATCTTTGTACAGCACCAACCAGCCTGTATAGTTTATCTGTTTTTCCCAGGCTGTGTACAAGATGGCATATGTGACACGTACCTGATTTAATGAGTGCAATAACTGCCGGCACTAATAAAACATGAAGGGGCCATAAAAATAGCCACTGAGGTTGCATAACATTACAGTATCGTCTGTGCCTGATGAGCGATGTGTTTGCCTCTATAATAGCAATTACATAAGTGCCCATACATGTCGTTTTATGTAATTATTTTAATGATCCAAGTTTTGTGGTCCCAAATGAATTAATACTCCTTAAGCTAAGGAATATTGTTTTGCTAATTCAAAGATGTTGCCCATGCCTTTCTGTAAATAGACTTGGCAGGTCAATAGTTCCCCTGTTATGTCCCTTTTAAGTTTGAAGGCTGATCATGAAAACACAGTTATTCCCATAGAGAACCATTGTATGTTATAAGTGTTCTGCAATACCTGAGTTTACCAGCAGGTGACACTAGTGGGTAGATTCAGGTAGGGGCGCGTAAAATAAGGTTGGCGTAGCCTAGCGTGTTTACACTATGCTGCCTTAAGTAAGAGAGGAAAGTACATGATTCTGAAAGCACTTACCTCTTTACTTAGGGCGGCGTAGTGTAAACACGACGGGCGTAAGGGCGCCTAATTCAAATTGCATGGAGGGGGGCGTGTTGTATGGAAATTAAGCTTGACCTCACGTTTTTTGACTTTTTTTGCTACTGCGCATGTGCCGGGCGCCTACATTTCCCAGTGCGCATTGCGGCTACGTACGCAGTACGGGCCTATTGATTTCGACGTGGACGTAAACGACGTAACTCCCGATTCGCGGACGACTTACGCAAACGACGTAAAAAATTCGAACCTCGCGGCGGGAACGGCGGCCATACTTTAACATTGTTATTCCACCTCATAGGTGGAATAACTTTAGGCCGCCTAAGGCCTTACGCAAACGACATATTTCGTCTGCGGCGGGCTGGCGTACGTTCGGGAATCGGCGTACAAGCTCATTTACATAATCTACGCAATGGAAGCGCTACCTAGCGGCCATCCGAAAAATTGCAATCTAAGATAGGACGGCGCAAGCCATCCTATCTTAGCTTTGTTTAAGCGTATCTCTGTTTGAGCATACGCTTAAACATACGGCGGCGTAGATTCAGAGTTAGGTCGGCTTATCTACTGATAAGCCGGCCTAACTCTTTGTGAATCTACCTAAAAGAACCTAAAACACCAAGGCAATGTGTACAGTCGTTGCCAAAAGTTTTGAGAATGACACAAATCTTAATTTCCACAAAGTCTGTTGCCTCAGTTTTTTTTATGCCAATTTGCATATACTCCAGAATGTTATGAATGAGTGATCAGGTTAAGGGGAACAAGGAGAAAAAGGGTACCAAAAATGGTTACCCAAAGGTCGGACTTTGTAGACAATGGAGAATATATAAAAAAACTTACAATATTTATTGAAAGAAGTACATGATACATATAAAGCATTAAGAAGAATTAAAAAACATATATATGTAGCGCCCCCTTACTTTCAGTATGGGCACTACGCTAAAGTTAGTGGGGAATGGGAGAGTTATTTTGCTCCCATTCGCAATTTGTTAAATTTGGGCTGCTGTCATTCCTGAACTGTCCTGTAGGTCAGTCTGCGCTTCAGGGCTGTTGTTCCCACCCCTGGGCGACAGGTGGCGCTAGAGGGGTTCTGGCAGAGCCATTTTCCCTCGCGGGGCATGCTGGGGAGGAGTATATCTGGGGCAGACGCCATTTTCCTTGGTTCTTCGCGGGTTCCAGGTGCGGCACCCCCCTTCAGGGTGAGTGCATCCAACGGACCCCATCGATGGCCTACCAGGCCGGGGTCGCATTCTACGCGGAGTTCCATGTTTCTGAGAGGGGCCCCAGTGACTTGCTGGGTCCCCAGTTCTATTGAAAAGATCCTAGGCTGGGTGCCGCTCGATTGGGGGGTCGGCTTGAGGAGAACCCGGAGGCAGGTTGGCCATTGGCCGTGTTGGGCCTGGAAATAAAGCATTTGAAAACCTTTATTCATTGACTGGACATTCGCTCACTACTCTACTCATCAACTACACCCCTAGACAACACTGAAAGGTAACTTAATATGCCGATCCCAACAACAACCAGCGGCTCCTGAGGGGGTAGCGCTATATATATATATATATATATATAAATACATGATATATAGTGAGCCCCTGTGCTGGTGTTATTAGCATGCGGCTTTTCTCCAGGGGTTGTGCTGATTTTCTGCCACTGTTGATGGTTCCAAGGGAATTGATTTGCTTGGACTCTACTTTGCCAAGGTGTGATTTTATTACATTGTTGTTCCTGGGTGTAGGTACACTTTAAGACAATCCAATCCATTTTTTACGTAGTTGCATACATTGAGCGTGTCCTTTATTTCCTGCTTATACAGAGTTAATAGTAAAATATCTACACATCCTGTGGTTATTTTTCTGTATTTTTACATATTAATCAATATATGTTATAGAATTCAATATAAGAAAATTGTCTTCTCACATGGAAGTGCTATTAATGTTTTATATGCTATTACTTTGTGGTATGGATTACTGTGCCCTGTAACCCACAATAAAACCATTACATTAATAGAACGAGGAGCACAAACCCCTTTTGTTTATCGGTGATTTATGATGTGTGCATACCTGATAAAATTACCTATTAAGGACAGCTGGAGTGTCATTGAACAATATTCTCTATGGAATCATAGATCAATCACGGCGCATACAATGCATCCTCTGTCACAAACTGTATTTCAACCTTCCACTTAAGCAATTAACCTTTCATTGCCGGAGGACCCATAATGCAATAAAACGCTAGCATCCCCCAGATATTGCGTGTGGAGTTCATTCAATGGCATTTAAAGGGGGCTTCATTGTGTCATCAAGAGACAATATGAGCCATTGTCAGACTTTGTTTTCTGGTTCTTGATGTGATCTTATGTATGCAGCAGTGACTTCATCCAGCCGCGATGGTCAGCAGATTATGGTGCCTATACACATCTGATAGAGCTGCACGATTCTGGCTAAAATGAGAATCGTGATTTTTTTGCTTAGAATAAAGATCACGATTCTCTCATTATTCTCACAGTGTGACATCTTCTTTCACATTATACAACAAAAATTGGGCTAACTTTGCTGTTCAGTTTTTTTGTTTATTCATTAACCACTTAAGCCCCGGCAGCTAAATGCCCAGGCCAGGTTTTGCGATTCGGCACTGCGTCGCTTTAACAGACAATTGCGCGGTCGTGCGACGTGGCTACCAAACAAAATTGGCGTCCTTTTTTCCCCACAAATAGAGCTTTCTTTTGGTGGTATTTGATCACCTCTGCGGTTTAAATTTTTTGCGCTATAAACAAAAATAGAGCGACAATTTTGAAAAAAATTCAATATTTTTTACTTTTTGCTATAATAAATATCCCCCAAAAACATATATAAAAAATTATTTTTTCCTCAGTTTAGGCCGATACGTATTCTTCTACCTATTTTTGGTAAAAAAAATCGCAATAGGCGTTTATCGATTGGTTTGCACAAAATTTATAGCGTTTACAAAATAGGGGATAGTTTTATTGCATTTTTATTATTATTTTTTTTTTTACTACTAATGGCGGCGATCAGCGATTTTTTTCGTGACTGCGACATTATAGCGGACACTTCGGACAATTTTGACACATTTTTGGGACCATTGTCATTTTCACAGCAAAAAATGCATTTAAATTGCATTGTTTATTTTGAAAATGACAGTTGCAGTTTGGGAGTTAACCACAGGGGGCGCTGTAGGAGTTAGTGTTCACCTAGTGTGTGTTTACAACTGTAGGGGGGTGTGGCTGTAGGACTGACGTCATCGATCGAGTCTCCCTATATAAGGGATCACTCGATCGATGCGCCGCCATAGTGAAGCACAGGGAAGCCGTGTTTACATACAGCTCTCCCCGTTCTTCAGCTCCGGGGAGCGATCGCGACGGAGCGGCTATAAACGAATAGCCTCGCCGTCGTCCTAGATCGCTCCCCGCGGGAACCCGACCGCCGCATGTAGCGGGGGGGTCCCGATCGGACCCCCCACCCGCTAGAAGGCAAGGACGTACATGTACGCCCATTTGCCTGTACGTGCCATTCTGTGGACCTACATTTACATGCGGCGGTCGGGAAGTGGTTAAAGTGTATTATTTAAAAAAGAATTGTGTTTGAAAAACTGTTGCACAAATACGGTGTGACATAAAATATTGCAACAATCACCATTTTATTCTCTATAAAAATAAATATATATCATGTTTGGGTGTTCCAAGTAATTTTCTAGCAGAAAATAATGGGCTACATTCAGAAAGCCTGCCGTAACTTTGTGCGGGCGTAGCGTAACTTAGTGAGGCAGGTTCTGTATTCAGAAAGAACCTGCGCCCTAAGTTACGGCGACGTAGCGTAAATGTGCCGGCGTAAGCGCGCCTAATTCAAATTGTGAAGAGGTGGGCGTGTTTTATGTAAATAAAACATGACCCCACGTAAATGACGTTTCTAACGATCGGCGCATGCGCCGTCCATGAACGTATCCCAGTGTGCATGCTTCTAATCACGTCGCAAATAGTCAATGCTTTCGAGGTGAACGTAATTTACGCAAAGCCCTATTCGCGAACGACTTACGCAGACGACGTAAAATTCGACGCTGTCCCGACGTCCATACTTAACATTGGCTATGCCTCATACAGCAGGGGGAACTTTGCGCCGGAAAAAGCCTTACGTAAGCGACGTAAAAAAATCCGCCGGGCGCACGTACGTTTCTGAATCGGCGTATCTAGCTCATTTGCATTTTCTACACGGAAATCAGCGGAAGCGCCACCTAGCGGCCAGCGTAAATATGCATCCGGAGATACGACGGCGTAGAAGACTTACGCCAGTCGTATCTTAGCAACATTTAAGCGTATCTCAATTTGAGCATACGCTTAAAGATACGACAGAGCGGATTTGGACTTACGACGGCGTATCTACTGATACACCCGTCGTAAGTGTACCTGAATCTAGCCCAATGATTTTTACTTGTAAGCAACAAATGTCAGAAAAGGTTTGGTCTTTATGTTTCAATAGTGTTTATTAAATTTCTTGCACAAACAAAGATGTAAATATCAGCGTCACTTCTTTCCATAGGTAAAGGTTTGGTCTTTAAATGGTTAAACTTCCTTCATCTGAGTTATTTTCTTTGATAAAAGAACAAAAAGATACTTTGTTTCCACTTATTCGCAGGCTGCCTGGATTTAGTTTTTCCAGCTGTGAGAACTCTCTGCACTTGTTAGAGAGAACCATGATGTGCCATTTTGAAGATCGGGAAGGGAAAAAGATCGCGATTTTGATTCTTCACGATTAATCGTGCAGCTCTAACATCTGATCAATGATTTTATGGCTTAAACTGTAACTTTGATGTACTTACACTTTATTTGGCTATTGTTGACCAAATATGGTTAGGTTTTCATTTGAAAAGCGTTGTTTTCAAGGGCGGATCCAGAGTCTAGTCTCGGGAGGGGCACTGCCAGAAAAAAAGGTGTTGCTTACAGAACTCAATTAGGTGTCCGGTGTGTGCGCTGCAATGTTGCAGTACCGCTAAAAAATCAATGATCGCCGCCATTACTAGTAAAAAATATTTAAATATAAATGCCATAAATCTATCCCATAGTTTGTAGACGATTGGACATGGTACAAGAGATGGTCAGAGACTGCAGATGTGGTACAAGAGATGGTCAGAGACTGCAGACGTGGTACAAGAGATGGTCAGATAATGCAGACATGATACAGGAGATGGTCAGAGACTGCAGACGTGGTACAAGGGATGGTCAGAGACTGCAGACATGGTACAAGGGATGGTCGGAGACTGCAGACATGGTACAAGAGATGGTCAGAGACTGCAGACATGGTACAAGAGATGGTCAGAGACTGCAGACATGGTACAAGGGATGGTCAGAGACTGCAGACATGGTACAAGAGATGGTCAGAGACTGCAGACATGGTACAAGAGATGGTCAGAGACTGAAGAGATGGTCAGAGACTGCAGAGATGGTCAGAGACTGCAGACATGGTACAAGGGATGGTCAGAGACTGCAGACGTGGTACAAGGGATGGTCATGGTACAAGGGATGGTCAGAGAATGGAGACATGGTGCAAGAGATGGTCAGAGACTGCAGACATGGTACAAGGGATGGTCAGAGACTGCAGACATGGTACAAGGGATGGTCATGGTACAAGGGATGGTCAGAGAATGGAGACATGGTACAAGAGATGGTCAGAGACTGAAGACATGGTACAAGAGATCAATGCAGCCCCATCAGTGCCCATCATTGCAGCCTCACTGTACATATGAATGCAGCCCCACTGTATATATGAACGCAGCCCCACTTTTGTATATAAATGCAGTCCCACTTTTGTATATAAATTCAGTCCCACTGTATATATAAATTCAGTCCCACTTCTGTATATGAATGCAGCCCCACTTTTGTATATAAATGCAGTCCCACTTTTGTATAATAATGCAGCCCCACTTTTGTATATTAATGCAGCCCCACTTTTGTATATTAATGCAGCCCCACTTTTGTATATTAATGCATCCCCACTTTTGTCTATGAATGCAGCCCCACTTTTGTATATTAATGCATCCACACTTTTGTCTATGAATGCAGCCCCACTTTTGTCTATGAATGCAGCCCCACTTTGTATATGAATGCAGCCCCACTTTTGTATATGAATGCAGCCCCACTTTTGTATATGAATGCAGCCCCACTTTTGTATATTAATGCAGCCCCACTTTTGTATATTAATGCAGCCCCACTTTTGTATATTAATGCAGCCCCACTTTGTATATGAATGCAGTCCCACTTTGTCTATGAATGCAGTCCCACTTTTGTCTATGAATGCAGTCCCACTTTTGTCTATGAATGCAGTCCCACTTTTGTCTATGAATGCAGTCCCACTTTTGTCTATGAATTCAGTCCCACTTTTGTCTATGAATGCAGCCCCACTTTTGTATATTAATGCAGCCCCACTTTTATATATTAATGCAGCCCCACTTTTGTCTATGAATGCAGTCCCACTTTTGTATATTAATGCAGCCCCACTTTGTATATGAATGCAGCCCCACTTTGTATATGAATGCAGCCCCACTTTGTATATTAATGCAGCCCCACTATGTATATGAATGCAGCCTCACTTTTGTATATGAATGCAGCCTCACTTTTGTATATGAATGAAGCCCCACTGTGCATGGCACTCACCATGGCATTGCCTCGATCACACACAGCAGGTATCTCCTTTCCCGACGTGTGTCATGGAACAAACAGGAGCTGTAGGTCTGTGTTCGGCAGGGCAGTGTGTTCTAGCATGGTCCCCCCCTAGACGGGCAGCACAGCAGAGCCGAACACAGACCCAGCTCTCACACACAGTGAGAGATGCCCGGTGTCATACACGCAGGAGAGAGGGGGAGCGCTGCAGTCAGCTACAGCTCAAAGCAGCCTCAGGACAGGCAGTCTACCGGGCTGGGCCAGTCCGGCCCTGGTGATGAGAGAGAGAGAGACTCGGCAGTGGCAGCTGCAGGCACCGCAAAGCAGTTTTAAAAAAAAAAAAGATAACATTTTTTTTTTTTTAAAAGCCAATGTGACATGATTGCCCCCCCCCCCCCTGGATCCGCCGGTGGTTGTTTTCAAAATGGTTGTTCGATTTTTGATCTGTTGGTGGTGTCAAACCGACGATCAATATCAACCGGAAACTTTCGATGGGAAATTATTTGCAGTTTAACCACTTCCTGACCGACATATAGTAAAATTACAGCAGGAGGGATGCACTCTCATTCTGAGATGAGGTCATATGACAGTGCCCCAGAACCGCCGCGCCCGAGAGGGCACACAGCACGACGAATGCGGCAGCACCGTGTTCCTAGGACACGGCGCGACCCGATCTCGGTAAAGTGCCGATGACACGGCTCTTTACCCATGTGATTAGGTGTGTCCAATCACAGCCAGTCACATGTTAACAAGGAAGTGACGTTTATTGGCTCTCCTCGGCTCACACTAACAGAGCGTGTGGTGAGTAGACATGTGCAATTCGTTTCGTAACAAATCGAAATCTGACCAAATTTTGTATCTTTTTGACATTCGGATGCATCTGAATGTCTGAAGAAAAAAATAACGAGTTTCAATTATTCCGAAAGAAATTATAGTACCGCCGACGCCCGGGCGCTGTGAGTGTGAAAGCAGTCTTAGGCTACTTTTACACTGGAGCATGGCGGGCGTTGGCAGTAAAGCGTTGCTAGTTTTTGCGGCGCGTTTCGCCCGCTATCGGGGCGCTTTTAACCCCCGCTAGCGGCCAAAAAAGGGTTAAAACTGCCCGCAAAGCACCACTGCAGCGGTGCTTTGCTTGCGTTTGGAGGCGCTGCTCATTGATTTCAATGGGCAAGGGTGCTTTAGGAGCGGTGTATTTACAGCGCCTCAAAGATGCGGCTAGCAGGACTTTTTTAAAGCGTCCTACCAGCGCACCTCTCCAGTGTGGAAGCCCTCGGCTTTCACATTGGAGTGACAGGAGAGGCGCTTTGCAGGCGCTATTTTTAACGCTATAGTGCCTGCAAAGCACCCTAGTGTGAAAGTAGCCTCACTGTACATGCAATTTGTACTCCCTTGTCTCTACCCAAATAAAGAATTGAAAATGGACTTTGTGGCCCGGATTCTCAGAGGACTTACGATGGCGTAGCGCCATGTACGCCGTTGTAAGTCCGAATCCGAGCCGTCGTATCTATGCGTCTGATTCTTAGAATCAGTTACGCATAGATTTCCATTACATCCAACTGGCGTAAGTCTCCTACGCCGTTGAAACCTAACTGCATTTTTACGCTGGCCGTTAAGTCGTTTGCGTAAGTCGTCCGTGAATGGGGCTGGACGTCATTTACGTTCACGTCGAAAACAATGACGTCCTTGCGGCGTACTTTGGAGCAATGCACACTGGGAAATTCCACGGACGGCGTATGCGCCGTTCAGGAAAAACGTCAATCATGTCGGGTCACAGTACATTTACATAAAACACGCCCCCCTGATCCAAATTTTAATTAGACAGGCTTACGCTGGCCGATTTACGAGCTTTGAGAATACAGCACTTGCCCGTCTAAGTTGCGGAGGCGTAGCGTAAAGCGGATAGGTTACGCCCGCACAAAATGACGCCGCTGGACGAGAATCTGGCCCTGTGTTTTTTGCCCCCGGTCCAAGTTTTTTTCAGGGGTAAGTCTCAAGAAGACGCAGTGTGATATAATATAATAATATATAGTAATATTCTGCTGCTGCTACATTATTGTAAACCTCCCCAATCACATATTAATCCTCTTCATTATGGGGCTTTATCAATAGACTGTCCGCTTACACCTTGTCAATATGGAGGCTGGGGGAACTGACCTCAGTGATAGAGAGTGTCAATGATAAGTGAGCGGGGCCCGTCCTTCCTGGGAATCATTGATCTACATGTAGATATTTCCATTTCCCATCAGAGTGTCAGATAAGAGGAAAGTAGTGAGAAGCTGTCTCAGGTTTGTGCGCTTTTCCTGGAGCGGTTAGCGAGCCGACTTATTACCTTGTTACAACGAAAGCGACTCCGGCACTTCTCAGTGACAGAGACAGTAACTGCCTAATGTAATGTTCTTTATAAAGCACGGCTGATGGCTGGAGGATTCTCCTTTGTATTTGCCCAATTGACATTCACCGACGGAGAATTAAGATTTCAGTGACATAGCTGTATTTGTAATACGGTTAATTTTACATTCGCTAACACTGATGACATTTCAGTGGCCACATCCTCCCACTAACACCAATGATGGGGCACTATTCCTCCCACTGACACCAATGATGGGTCATTATATCTCCCACTGACAACAATGATAGGTCACTATTCCTCCCAATGACACCTATAACAGGTCATTATTCCTCCCACTGACACCAATGAAGGGTGCACTATTCCTCCCACTAACACCAATGATAGGGCACTATTCCTCCCACTGATAGAAATAATGGGGCACTATTCCTCCTCCTACTGACTACAGATGCCATCAGGGCCGGTGCTACCACTAGGCAAACTAGGCAGCCGCCTAGGGCGCACTGCTGCTTAGGGGGCGCCCGACCACTGGTGTTTCTGCTCTCTTCTCTCTGCAACTAAGTCTCAGCATCAGCAGGCAGCCACCACTCCATTTGCACATAGTGTCAGAGGCGGCGGAGGACTGTGTCTGTGTCCCGACTCCCGAATGAATGAAAGCAGCCAAACATTCATTGATGGGCAAGGGTGAGGCTGCATTTGATGGGCACTGGTGAGGCTGCATTTGATGGGCACTGGTGAGGCTGCATTTGATGGGCACTGGTGAGGCTGCATTTGATGGGCACTGGTGAGGCTGCATTTGATGGGCGCTGGTGAGGGTGCATTTGATGGGCGCTTCAATAAAAATGTTGGGTATACATGAGCAGGGCAGGGCAAAGGGGGTGGGGTCAGGGGTGGAGCCAAGGGGGGCGGCAAAATGATTTTCGCCTAGGATGTCAAAAATCCTTGCACCAGCCCTGGATGCCATGCAATTTTTTTACTCCCACCACACCTGAGGCATGGCGTACTCTCACTACATAGTCCAGGACAATTTCTAATCCTACTGGCTAAAATCTACCCCCTTAAGTCTGCCGGTTAACTGGCCCTTTGTTCAGAAAGTTTGGAGGCTCCTGCACTAAAGCAATAGACATTTGAGGCAGGACCGGGGAATTTGCGTTATCAAGAGACAATAGGGGCAATTCACATGACTCATTTGCATAAATGATCCCATGCAGTAAAAGAGTCCAGTTCACAAAAAAATAAAGATTCTGCGGTATTTACGGCAAAATGAAAAATGTGTCTGTAAATATTGCCAAAAAAACAGCATTGGGTTTCCCTCCCAATAGCTGGTTGCTAAGGAGCGGGCCGGGAAGCCGGCGCCGTGTCCTTAGCAAGGGCTGACTCATCAGCTGTCAGTGTGTTTCCCGCTGACAGCTGAATGTAAAGAGAACATGCCGGCAATAAAAAATTATGAAAAAGAAAACTGTGTGGGTCCCCAACCAATGTCTACCAGGCCATTCAGGTCTGCAATGGATTTTAAGGAGAACCCCACACAAATTAAAAAATAAACACAGCTTGGAGTCCCTCCTATTATCCATACCAAAACCCTATCTGAGAATGTAGCCCAGCAGGTCAGGAAAGGGAGGGGATGAGTACGTGCCACCCCCCATCCTGAACCATACCAGGCCACACGCCCTTAACGTGGGGAGGTGCTTTGGGGTGTGGGGCTCTGCCTCCCCACTCCAAAGCATCTTGTCCCCATGTCGATGGAGGACAAGGGCCTTAAACTGTGTAGAGGGTTCTTTACGGTCAGAGTGGTAAGGATGCGGAATTCTCTTCCACAAGCAGTGGTATCAGCGGGGGGCATCGATAGTTTAAAAAACTATTAGATGGGCACCTTAACGATCACAACATACAGGGATGTACAATGTACTATTGACATAAAAACACAAGTACACTCACACACCACAGGTTTATCTGGATGAACTGGTGTCTTTTTTCAACCTTACCGACAGTGTAACAATGTAACCCTGGGTGGTGGTTGGGGGGATTTGTGGGCAGGGGACTTATTGGAATCTGGAAGCCCCCTTTAACAAGTGGTCCTCCAGATCCCATTCCCCACGGCCCCATGCTGGCATGTTTTATTTACATTCAGCTGTCACGGGCAACCCGCTGACAGCTGATGAGTCATTTGTTAAGTACGTGGCAGTCGGCTTTCCGGGCCCGCTCCTTAGCAATCAGCTCAATGTGATAAATGACCTCATGAAAATATGTGGTAATTACCACATTATCTAAACTGTACTGTAGTAGTTATTTACCGCACAATTCTCAGTGAATTGTACATTGACACATCTGTTTCCAAATTCGTTATTTTACGGCATTTTTTTCAGCGCTATTTAACTTTAATGGCGCGTACACACGACCGTTTTTCATGTCATGGAAAAAAAAACGAAGTTTTTCTTGACGTGATTCCTCTCAAGCCTGCCTTGCCTACACACGATTGTGATAAAAAATGCTCGAGCAAAGCGCAGTGACGTACAACACGTACAACGGCACTATAAAGGGGAAGTTCCATTCGAATGGCGCCACCCTATGGGCTGATTATGCTAATTTCCCGTCTCATAGCTTCTGAGCATGCATGTTTTTTTTCCCCTCGTTAAAGCCTACACACGACCGTTTTTCACTACAAGAATTACGACGACATGAAAAACGACGAGAAAAAATAGAGCATATTCTAAATTTTTAATGGCCATTTTTCAAGGCGAGAAAAATGCTCTGGAGCCTACACACGACCGTTTTTAACGACCAATTAAAAAAATCTAATTTTTCTCGTCATGAAAAATGGTCGTGTGTATGCGGCATAAGGGCTAGTTTACACTTGCTTATAAATATGGCTACAGACACGCTTTGTTAAAGCTCTCTGAACGCCAGTCAAAGCTCCTGTTACTAAATAAAATGGTTAGCGTACAGTCCTGTTTACACCTTGCTTTTACTTGGCACTTCAATGAGGCTTTGGTGGAGCTTCGATGGGGCTTTGTGGGGCTTCGATGAGCCTTTGGTGGGGCTTTGTGGGGCTTCGATGAGCCTTTGGGGCTTCGATGAGGCTTTGGTGGGGCTTTGTGGGGCTTCGATGAGCCTTTGGTGGGGCTTCGATGAGACTTAGGTGGGGCTTTGATGAGCCTTTGGTGGGGCTTCGATGAGCCTTTGGTGGGGCTTTGTGGGGCTACGATGAGCCTTTGGTGGGGCTTTGTGGGGCTTCGATGAGACTTAGATGGGGCTTTGTGGGACTACGATGAGCATTTGGTGGGGCGTCGATGAGACTTAGGTGGGGCTTTGTGGGGCTTCGATGAGCCTTTGGTGGGGCTTTGATGAGACTTAGGTGGGGCTTTATGGGGCTTCGTTGAGCCTTTGGTGGGGCTTCGGTGAGGCTTCATTGGGGCTTCGATGATCCTTTGGTGGGTCTTTGATGAGACTTTGGGGAGGCTTTGTTGGAGCTTTGATGAGCATTTGGTGAGGCTTTGGTGGGGCTTTGTGGGGCTTCAAGCAAGCTTTGCAATTGACTTCTTTGAAGGCTTTGAAGCACCAGTAAAGCGACATGGGGTATCAATTTTGAAGCAAAGCAAAAGCAAGGTGTAAACAAGTCTGTTAACCATTTTATTTAGTGACAGGAGCTTTGACTGCCGTTTAGAGAGCTTTAACAAAGCGTGTCCGAAGCCATATTTTGAAGCAAGTGTAAACTAGCCATGCGTGTTGAAGCCGAAGCAAGTGCTAATGAGCCCTATGTGGCCATTTTTCTTGGTGAGAAAAATGCTCTGGAGCCTACACACGACCGTTTTTAACGACCAATTAAAAAAATCTAATTTTTCTCGTCATGAAAAACGGTCGTGTGTATGCGGCATAAGGGCAAGTTTACACTTGCTTATAAATATGGCTACAGACATGCTTTGTTAAAGCTCTCTGAACGCCAGTCAAAGCTCCTGTTACTAAATAAAATGGTTAGCGTACAGTCCTGTTTACACCTTGCTTTTACTTGGCGCTTCGATGAGGCTTTGGTGGAGCTTCGATGGGGCTTTGTGGGGCTACGATGAGCCTTTGGTGGGGCTTTGTGGGGCTTCGATGAGACTTAGATGGGGCTTTGTGGGGCTACGATGAGCATTTGGTGGTGCTTTGTGGGGCGACGATGAGACTTAGATGGGGCTTTGTGGGGCTACGATGAGCCTTTGGTGGGGCTTCGATGAGACTTAGATGGGGCTTCGATGAGCCTTTGGTGGGGCTTCGATGAGACTTAGGTGGGGCTTTGTGGGGCTTCGATGAGCCTTTGGTGGGGCTTGGATGAGACTTAGGTGGGGCTTCGATGAGCCTTTGGTGGGGCTTTGATGAGACTTAGGTGGGGCTTTATGGGGCTTCGTTGAGCCTTTGGTGGGGCTTCGGTGAGGCTTCATTGGGGCTTCGATGATCCTTTGGTGGGTCTTTGATGAGACTTTGGGAAGGCTTCGTTGGGGCTTTGATGAGCATTTGGTGAGGCTTTGGTGGGGCTTTGTGGGGCTTCAAGCAAGCTTTGCAATTGACTTCTATGAAGGCTTTGAAGCACCAGTAAAGCGACATGGGGTATCAATTTTGAAGCAAAGCCAAAGCAAAGCAAAAGCAAAGTGTAAACAAGTCTGTAAGCTAACCATTTTATTTAGTGACATGAGCTTTGACTGCAGTTCAGAGAGCTTTAACAAAGCTTGTCCGAAGCCATATTTTGAAGCAAGTGTAAACTAGCCGTGCGTGTTGAAGACAAAGCAAGTGCTAATGAGCCCTATGTGAATTGACCCCTATATCATTCTGCCCTGAATAGGCAAAGTGACATTTCATATCATCATATTCACCGCCATTCACTTATGATTGGTGAAGTGGTTGATGCTTATTTCTGCAGTGCCGCTTATAAAAGCTTGAATTTCAGCTTCCAATATTACAATAATAACATATGGGCACATTTAATGTACGCTGTCGTTTCTTTTAAAAATAAAGAATACATTTAGGCCGAGCACATTCTGTGTTTTTGCTGTCAGAAAATGACTACATTTCCAAATTCTACTTTGTAATCAACATTTTCAGTCAACATATTGCCAAAGACAGAAAAGCTCTGCTCAGCTTAAGAAGATGTGATTTATGTTCTCGCTTTAAATTTCCCATTTGAGCTATTAATTGGTTGAGATTTCTATCTGGAATTTACATTTGATGTAATTGATTAAAGTCCCACATTATACATCTGCGGTAAGGCACTGCCTACACACCCTAAACACACAAGTCACTTATATTGAAACAGACCAAATGTTGCCGGGATTCAGCAGATGGGAACGCTATTAGATAATAAAAATGAGATTTTCCAGCCAGGAAAGATGCATTTAGACAGGTCAAAATATGTTTTCTCGCTGTTGTTATTGGAGAATGATTCTGCCACAGAAAATGAGCATAAAATGTACCGAAAATGTTGGTGAGCTAATAAAATATCACAGCTTCCAACTGTGTCCGATAGGAAGAGCAACGCAACTAAACGGCAACTCCACCTTTCCATACTATTTGCCTCTTCTAAATTCTTTTAGCTAGATTCAGGATGGCGAGCGCATAGTTGCGGCGTAGCGTATGGCATTTACACTACGCCGCCGTAAGTTAGCGAGGCAAGTACATTATTCACAAAGTACTTGCCTGTAAGTTACGGCGGCGTATCGTAAATTGGGCGGGCGTAAGAGCGCCTAATTCAAATTTAGCTGAGGGGGCGTGTTTTATGGTAATGGGGGGTGACCTTACGTGATTGACATAATTTATGAACGGCGTATGCGCCGTCCGTGTACCTATCCCAGTGTGCATTGCGGCAAAGTACGCCGCACGGCCCTATTGGTTTCGATGTGGACGTAAATGACGTAAATCCCTATTCACGGACGACTTACGCAAACGACGTAAAATTTTCTAATTTCGACGCGGGAACGGCGGCCATACTTAACAGTACTATTCCAGCTATTTGATGAAATAACTTTAGGCCTGATAATGCGTTACGTAAATCTGTACTGTGTCGGCCAGGCGTACGTTCGTGAATAGGCGTATCTAGTGATTTACATATTCTACGCCGACCGCAATGGAAGCACCACCTAGCGGTCAGCCTAAAAATTACACTTTAGGATACGACGGTGTAAGACACTTACGCCGCTCGTATCTGAGCCTAATTTAAGCGTATCTGGTTACCAGAATACGCTTAAATTAGCGCCGGCGCAAATTCAGACTTAGGCTGGCGTATCTACTGATATGCCAGCCTAAGTCTTTCTGAATCTAGCTATTTATTTCTTTTTTGCAGGTTGGTGTGTTCATTAATACCAGGCAAAAATTAAACTGATGACATTCACTACCACTTTCCCGAAGTTGTTATACAAGCAGCAGCCCTTGCCACCCCTCTGAAAAGCAATCCACAGTGAATCGCTTTTCAGAGAGGTTTCACGGGTTGCTGTTTTCACCCTAAAAAGGCTAAAGGCACGTTTCAAGTGGTTTCAGGGTGGTTGCAGAATGCAGACAGTGGTGGCTGGTGTTTTTTTTGGGAGGGGTGGCAAACAACCACCCCTTGGTCGGTCGGTGCCCCCCCCCATGCTGGCATTTACCCCATCAGTTGCAGGCGAGCGAATATTGATTCGCTGTTGTGTGGGTGGACTCGGAGCACACTCTCTGAAACCCAAGCCCAACCTATATTGAAGCTTTTAGAGCCTCTGGCTGTAATCGGTGCCTTAAAAAAACAGCCCCACCGCATTGGAATCCATGCACCAATGTCCTGAAAGGGTCCAGATGCATGGACAGGGGAGGCGGCGATGGAGGGGGAGGCGCCCGTGTACCCTTAATGGATGGGCTGCCCCTGGTTGCAGACCAACCCCATACACTTAAATGTCCGGTGTTTGGTGGCAGTACTGCCTACCGTATGTAATATATCATTTTTGTCGTAGCCTTGAAGCAAAGCATTACAGCTGTGGCATGTGTTGCAGCCCTGAGTGGTGCTTGGGGAGTGGTAAAACCAGGGCTTTTTTTCTCAAACAATAGGTGCTGGAACTCAACCACGAACCCCCCCCCCCAAAAAAAAACTCTGCCCCCACACACACCTAACAAACAGTATGAGGGTCTTAAAGGGGCATTAAATGCCAGCATTGCATTACATAGAGTGCAGAGTTCAGGAGGGATGCACACAGAGGGCAGAGTTCAGGAGGGATGCACACAGAGTGCAGAGTTCAGGAAAGATGCACACAGAGTGCAGAGTTCAGGAAAGATGCACACAGAGTGCAGAGTTCAGGAGGGATGCATACAGAGTGCAGAGTTCAGGAAAGATGCACACAGAGTGCAGAGCTGTCACTTGTAAACACAGAAACCGGACTAAAGGGTCTGAGCCAGAGGTGGTGGAACTGAGTTCCACCAAGTTCCACCTGAAAAAAAGCCCTGGGTAAAACCATAGCTCGACTATCTACCCTTACTGCCCTCTGGTTTCCTGTGTGAAGGAGCCATTAACCACTTGTTGACTTGCTGACCCCCCCCCCCCCATAGCAGATTTACTGCTACAGGACAGCTGCGCTGTGCAGAATCACATATATATATATATATATATTGTCATGGACCTTGGGATGCTAAAGTGTTTCTACTTGACATCTGTTACACAGGAGAGGGTGGCTAATAAATCATAATTCATGTATTACATGAGATGGAACATATTACAAGTGGTTTATTTTGTCCTGACTAGGTCAATAGGACAATGACCCTTCAATGCTTAGCTCAGGCTATTGAAATGCTAAGTGGAGCCGGCTTGTGAAATACCTTTTTTGTGTTCTGCAGGTGAATAGCTGTTGTCAGAGACGGGACGTCTCTGGGAGATAATTACCTCAACTAAATGTCTTTTAGAATGTGATTGAAGTTCATTGTATGTGTATTGTATAGTGGGGAATTGCAGACGAGACACCTAGTCACCTCGTCAGGCTAAATGATTAGATAATTGGCTCATGTTAATTATTCTGATTGCTTCGTTGTACCTTATATAACGCTGTAGTAATTACCTCTTCTATATGCGGAGCCAAGCTGTCTAGATAACGTATTCTGTTACAATTAGTAATTAACTTCACTGATGTCATTATCTAAAGAAATGTGTCTTGTCAGGGTCGGCACCAGAGTGTCTACCTAAAATCTGTATGGAAGCCCCAGTGTGTGAAAAGGGGGTGGAGATTTCATTGTTCTTTGATTGATGATAAGCTTGTAAACTGTATATAACCAGCAGAATGCTGCCATTAAAGAGAGTCCTGTTTGAACTTACATACAGCCTGCCTGGTGTGTGTTCTTAATGGGTCCGAACGGCACATAGCTGTAGTTCGGATCCCGGAACCTTGGATGACTGAACCATCAGACGTTGCAATCGTCAATCTGATCCAATAGAAGCAGAGGAGTGTCGGGAGAGCAGAACCGAGCGAGCAAGGGTCTCATCACATATATATACATATATATTTGTGTGATTTTGGACTTCCGGGTTTTGGGCACGAGTGCACGCCGTCGGTGGGTCGACCCCGCTGTGATTTTTTACAGTGGGTCCCGCACACCCGATGTTCGCCGTCACCCACTGATCGTTCAGGAAACTGCCAGAATGCAAGTCTTCCTATGTAAACAAGGCAGATTGCCTTTCTGTCAATACAGACGACATGGATCCTGTTTTTCTGTAAAGCAGAAACACCGATCCATGCCTTCCACTAGTAAAAGCACCTCCCCCACTACACTAAAACACCAAACCTCCCAACGTTTTGAGATGGGAATGAAGGACACCTATTAGCAAAAGTATGTTGTCATAGGACACACCCCCTGCCACACCCCTTAAAGGAGGATTCTAAAAAAAAATTGTTAGTCAAACCCATAAGTGCATTTTTTACCACTACTATTCCGTTATACTGACTTTTGTCATTTACAAATGCAGCAATTTAGAAATTGGATGAAAGGTTTAGCACTGGGAAACAGTTTTTGAAAGATAAAAAGTGCATTTTATTTACATCTATATATCAGACTAAAATGAGGGACAAATGAGGTGGGCTCTGTTCCAAATCAGGGACAGTTGGGAGCTATGGTAACGCTAGCTAGGCACACAGTTAAACCTTTGATTGCCCCTGATGTTAACCCCTTCCACCAGTGTCATTGACAGTGACAGTGCATATTTTTAGCACAGATCACTGTAACAATGTCCCTGTCAGGGACCTGCTGGTATGGGAAGAAGGCTCTCTGCTGTGCAGAATAGGCAGCAGCATCCATCCTTGCGTGTGCGCCGGCATGCTGCTGTGTAGAATAGGCAGCAGCATCCATCCCTGCCTGTGTGCCTGCGCGCGTCGAAAGCACACGCCAAGTGCGCATGCGCATCGGGTGCGCGTGCGTGCACGTTAGCGCTACTTGGCGTCATTATACCTTTAAAAAGCCAGCAACTGCAATGGTGCATTGCTGTTTGATCTGCAGCTCTGTACCAGTAATCTGCATACCTGTTTATCTGTTACCTGTACCGACCCGACTTTACTTGAGCATCCGATATTTCCAATCCCGACCTAGGCTTGCTTTGACCCTGCTCAGTCTTCTATTTGCCTACCTGCTGCCAGACCTTGCCTGTACCTCTGACCATGCTTAGTCTCCTGTATCCAGCCATCTGATTACCTGCTTCGACCCGGCATGTCTGACTCTGCTGCTGTCTGCTCCTCTGTGTTAACCTAACCCGGCTTGTCTCGCCCTGCTCCAGCTTCCTGCTGTTCCTATACCCGCCAGCTCCTGGGTCGCTGACCTACAACCACCTCTACTGCTGCCTACAGTTCCAGCCATCCCTGGAGGATCATCATCCTGCCACTGTGCCAGGCTACTACAACTACCCCAGGCACTCCTACCTCGCTGCGCTCCCGAGCTCACTGTCCCCACTCCAGTGACTCCTGAGCCAGGGCTGTAAGAGAGGTCTCCTCCTGCAAATTAGACTTTACTACCAGGCTCTATACCTATGGGAAAAAGAGAAAGAAACTGCGCTAAGAATGTGAACAAAACCCCCACAGTGAATGGGTGAAAACAATGGTGAACAGTGAACAAATATGGAAAATAATTGGTTGCGCTAACTACATAAAGGTAGCACAAAAAGTGAATGAACCCATTAAATAATCAATTATGAGTAAATGAATAACCCATTTAATACATGTGGTAAAAAAAAATGTAGACCCCTGGTCTAAATTGATAAAAAAAATAGATTTTTTACACTTTTTTTTTATGGATATGTTTTAGAGCAGAAAGTAAACAATTTTGTCCATCGTTCTTTGTTTCAAGCTTGATTATTTAGGTGCTACATATATGATGTACAGTATTGAAGAATGAAGATCGCTCGGAGTCCTCCTAGCACTCATCCCATACATGAAAGCAGCCAAGTCCAGGGAACCTTTGCCAGATGCCTACAAATATCCAAATTTATCTATTTAATTTTTTACTCAACATATTTTGAGTAACATAATTAGCAAAATGATGTTTTACTAGAGTGCAGAAAATTCTTATTTCATGAACAAAGGGCCAGATTTACAGAAAAAGTACGCCGGAGTATCTGCTGATACTCCGGCGTACTTTCAAATTTGCCGCGTCGTATCTTTATTTGTAATTCACAAACAAGATACGACGGCATTTGGCTAAGATCCGACAGGCGTACAGCTTCGTACGCCTTCGGATCTTAGGATGCAATACTTCGGCGACCGCTGGGTGGAGTTTGCGTCGTTTTCCACGTCGGGTATGCTAATTAGCTGTTTACGGCGATCCACGAAGGTACGCGCGTTCGTCACGTTCTCTTACGTCGTCGCTAGTCGGCTTTTCGCGTCGGAAAGTTACGGCTGCTATTTAGGTGGTGTAACAATAGCAGCCCATGTTAAAGTATGTCCGTCGTTCCCGCGTCGAATTTCAAATTTTTTTTTTTTAGTAAGTCATCCGGGAATACGAAAGTACGTTACGCACGTCGCCATTCAAAACATTACGTCGGGGGGATGTCATTTCGCGCAAAGCACGGCGGGAAATTTCAAAATGGAGCATACGCAGTACGTTCGGCGTGGGAACGCGCCTAATTTAAATGGTCCCCGCCCCATTTGAATTAGGCGGGCTTGCGCCGGGCGGCTTTACGCTACGCCGCCGCAAGTTTACACGCAGCTGCTTTGTGAATCAAGCACTTACGATGAAAACTTGCGGCGGAGTAACGTAAAGGGGATACGTTACGCCAAAGCGCAAGTACGTGAATCTGGCCCCAGGTGTATAAATATCCCTTCCTTTGAATTGTATATTTTAATTGGCACCAAAAGTTACTAATGCGTCTTTTTTTTTTTACTCTTTTTACATTACTGTACACTTTTTCATCCTCATGCTTTATACTGAACACTCTCTCAGAGGATCCAGTAGCTCTTATTGCCTTTCTTTGCTCCTGGCTCTTACACAGAGCTGGGCCAATTTAATTCCTCAGGGGGTCTAGCTGAGTTCTGTTTTCTGTATCTGATCCAGAGGTTCAAGTTTACTTTTCAGGTATTTTGATGCTGTCTTAAAAACTTGAGATTTTTTAAAGTATTTTCAGTTAAAAATACCATTAATAGATAGTGTGTGTGTGTATATATATATATATATATATAAGTGCACACAGTTAAAGGGGTGTTCCAGGCATTTTTTATGTTTATTAAAAGTCAGCAGCTACAAAAAGTGTAGCTGCTGACTTTTAATAAACAGACACTTACCTGCTCCACATTCCAGCGACGCGCCAGCCGGGGCTCCGCTCCTCTCCCCCCCTCTCCGGCCGGCGTCTTCATTCCAAGTGTGGGCACCCGGCCCGTGACAGCTTTCGGCTTCACGGCCGGGCACCCACTGCGCATGCGCGAGTGTCACTGCGCATTCGCGAGCGGCGCTGCGCCATCATATTGGACAGACGATCACCTGGGACCTGTCACGTGTCCCAGGCGATCGCCTACAGGGAGGGGCTGCCAAAAGGCGATCTGACTATTCGCCTTAGCAGCCCCTCGGCGGAAGGAGGAAGTGGGACAGGAAGTCCCACTCCTCCTGAAGCCCCCACTCCCCCCCCCTCCCAAAAAAATTACGTGCCAAATGTGGCATGTAGGGGGGCGAGGAGGGGATTAAGTGGAAGTTCCACTTTTGGGTGGAACTCCGCTTTAAGGAGCTTTACCCTCTGCCCCCATGTATAGAAAATTGTCAATGATAGTAATTCTGCAGCACTTAAAGTGTTACTAACTCCACGGTTTAGGAGATATTTACAATAGAGACGAGCACCGATGTCTACGGTGCATGCGCCGTAGACAGCGGCGCAGGTGCACTTCAGAAACAACGATCGTGCCGTTTCTTAAGGAAGGCCAGGCCGTGACTGGCGGCTCCCGCACACATGTGCGGGAGTGATGTCATGCGACTCCGGCCAGTCACAGAGCTGGAGTTTGCGGCCCCGGAAGGAAGAGGGGTGAAGAATGGACGCTTCCCGAAACAGGGGACAGCGGTGACATTGCAGACTTCAGTTTCAGGTAAGTGCAACATAATGGGCCATTATGCTTTACCTTTGCAGGTAAATAAAGAGGAAGTAAAACCCATCAGGGTTTACTTCCTCTTTCAGGCCTCATGTACACTGCTGCTGTTAAACGCGCGTTCAGAGGCAGTCGGACGCTTTTTTCAACTGCCCCTGAACACATTCAATGTTATCTTATGTGACCATGTACACTGTCATGTTTTTTTTTTCCACAAGAAATGCAGCAAAATGGGCGTTTTACTATCTGTCAAGTTTACTCATTTAGGAGCAGGGCCGGATTAACAATGGGGCTGATGGAGCTGCAGCTCCAGGCCCCTTTCTCAAGATAGGCCCATTTGCCCAAAAAAAAAAAAAAAAAAAAAAAATTTTTTTTTTTTTTTTTAAGAATTTTTTTTTTCTAAGATCGAATTTGGGGGGTTGTAGCTCGATGACCAGAGGTCACATAAACTCCACATTTGGGGGTAGGCATGGGAAGAGCTACCCCACAACTGGTTAAAATATGGGACAGCTATAATTTATGGTTCCGGAGATACGGGCCTGCTTGCACAGCCTGTCAGAAGCTACATTCAGAGCGGCCAATATAAATACAAGCTGACACACTACAGCAGATTGATAGGATCACAGGGCTTATAATAATTGTTTGTATATTACTCATGGTAATTAACCCCTCGCCACCCAGGCCAATTCTGACACTTCTCTACTACATGTAAAAATCATCATTTGTTTTTTGCTAGAAAATTACTCTATGGTGGTCTTTGCACTTTTTATGTTGCACGGTATAGAGTTGCACGATTCTGGCTAAAATGAGAATTGCAATTTTTTTGCTTAGAAGATAGATCACGATTCTCTCACGATTGTTGCGGCGTAACATCATCTTTCACATTAAAACAAAAAATAAATAAAAAATTGGCTAACTTCACTGTTTTGTTTTTATGTTTTTTATTATTCATTGAAGTGGGCAAATGCAGTGTGACATAAAATATTGCAGCAATAGCCATTGTATTTCCTAGAGTCTCTGCTAAAATATATATAATGTTTGGCGGTTCCAAGTATTTTTCTAGCAAATAATATTGCTTTCTAACTTAAGAAACAAGTGTTGGACTTTAAGTGGTTAAATTTAGTTACAATGTTAGTTAGTTACAATGTTTCATTTTGTTTACAAACTTGGCAGACTGCCCAGATTTTTTCTTTACACACAGAAGTGTATCCCTTTGATCTAAGAAGGAAGTGTTAGTTACAATGTTTCCTGTTAAAAACTTGGCAGACTGCCCAGATATTTTCTTTTGACAGCTGAAAGTATCTCCACTTGTTATATGAAAGAATCAGCAAACTCTGCATTGAAGATCATCAGGGGGGTTGAATCGAGATCACGATTTTTTTAACAATTAATTGTGCAGCTCTAGCACGGTATTTGCGCAGCAATTTTTCAAACATGTTTTTTTGGAAAAAAATGTTTCATTCATTAAAAAAACAGTTAGTTAGTTAAGTTAGCACAATTTTTTTTTGGTATCCTAAGCGATGCTTTACATTTTTTTAGGTTACATGTTTAGAGTTACAGAGGAGGTCTAGTACTAGAAATATTGTTCTCGCTCTAACAATCGTGGCGTATGTAACCTGTGTGTATCTGGCTCTGATACTACCAGTGCCTACCCAGCCACTGACTAGTATCTCTCCCCAGCCTGTCCCCACACACCCTCTCACCTGCTGACCTGTGGATGGGGGAATCACTCCTGCAGTGTTATTGTGTTCTGCCAGTGCGTACAATGATCAGTGTTGCTAACTTTAGCTGGCAGCACTGATTGTTTTAAGAAAAAAAAACAGGCTGGTTGTACTCAAGTTGATTAATAGATTGACTTGTGTAAAACCAGCTAGCCCATACATAGATTGACTATGGCTGGTCTCTGCATAATTGGCGTAATTTCAATCCATGTATGACCCGCTTAACCACTACTCAGTCCCTAAATATCCTTCCACTCCTGTACATAGTGCTCACTGTCATACTCTCCACACTCCTCTCCTGTACATAGTGCCCACTGTCATACTCTCCACACTTCTCTCCTATACATAGTACCCACTGTCATACCCTACACACTCCTCTCCTGTACATAGTGCCCACTGTCATACCCTCCACACTCCTCTCCTATACATAGCGCCCACTGTCATACCCTTCACACTCCTCTCCTGTACATGGTGCCTGCTGTCATACACTTCTCTCCTGTACTTAGTGCCCACTGTCGCACCCTCCACACTCCTCTCCTGTACATACTGCTCACTGTCATACCCTCCACACCCCTCTCCTATACATAGTGCCCACTGTCATACCCTCCACACTCCTCTCCTATACATAGTGTTCACTGTCATACCCTCCACACTCCTCTCCTATACATAGTGCCCACTATCATACCGTCTACATTCCTCTCCTGTACATACTGCCCACTGTCATACCCTTCAAACTCCTCTCCTGTACATACTGCCCCATCATACCCTCCACACTTCTCTCTGGTACGTACTACCCTCTGTCATACCCCCTCACTCTTCCTGTACATACTGCCCATTGTCATACCCTTCACACTCCTCTCCTGTACATAGTGCTTTTTTCTGTACCCTTTGTACTCCTCTCCTGTACATAGTGCCCACTGTTAGACCCTCCACATTCCTCTCCCTCACCTGCACATACTTCCCACTTATATACTGTCCATACTCCTCCCCTATGTCGCTTACCCACAAAAACAGTTCTTTAAAATTATACTGAATATCCTCAATGTTACCAGCTCTAGAATGGACACACTTTTGTTAGTTCAACTAAAGGAAATATCAGTTCTCATATTTGTTCTGCCCCATTATTAGTACTCATTTAATTTTGTGATTACTACTATGATGTATAGAGGAACATCGGGGATCTCAGCTACTCTAAATATAGCACTTATATAAAAAAGTGACCCTGAAAATATTTTTTAAATGTTGGCAACTGTGCACTTAGGCACTGCCCAAGGGCCACCGTCCACCGGGTCAGTAGGGGGCCCCATGAGAGGCTCCTGGGATCCTGTGATAATAAAGCGGTAGTAAACTTTCCTGACATTACTACTTTTTAGAGGCCCTGGGGTAGGTTATGCCACAACGTACAAGTATGCACAGCATATTAGCACATTAGTGTACACTTCAATTTTCAGACTGAGCCCTCCAGTGCTGCGATGAATCAGGCGGGGCCTGGACACTTCCATCTTCACCCGGTCTTCCTTCTGGGTTCTGTGCCTTTGGTCACTTGCCTTGGCTGGGCTGCGTTCATGTCATTCCCACGCATTTATTTATTATTTATTACACCCCATTCACACCTCCGCGACAAAACCCCCCTGACGCCGACCGCTCGTGCCGCTGGAGGGGAGAATTACCATTGCTGTCTATGAGATGGGTCACATCTCATAGACGCCGTACACCTGCGGCATGAAAAAAAGTCCCGGACCCTTTTTTTCAGGCGGCATTGGCGTTCGGCCATACAAAGCAATAGGAAGGATTTGTAAAAAAAAAGTTACACTATTCGCGGCAAAATACTCCGCGTACGCGGCGTTACTTGTCGCGGAGGTGTGAATGCAGCCTAAAAGGCCCCACCAATATCCTCAGCACCAGGCCCATGATGTTCTTAATCTGGCCCTGTTTAGGAGCAGTTGTAAAAACGTCCCGTGTACATGGAGCCTAAAGCCTCGTACACACGACCGTTTTCCTTGTCAAAATCCATCAAGAAAAGTGCTGGCAGAGCATTTTTGCCGAGAAAAACGGTCGTGTGTATGTTTTTCGCCGAGAGAGGTCGTGGAGCTTGACGAGAAAAAAAGAGAACATGCTCTCTTTTTTCTCGTCGGGAGTCTCAATTTCCTCGTCGGGCTGGTTTACGACGAGAAACACGTTCATGTGTATGCTTACAAACCCGCGCATGATCAGAATAAAGTATGAGACGGGAGCGCACCTTCGGTAAAAGTAGCGTTCGTGATAGAGATAGCACATTTGTCACGCTGTAACAGACTGAAAAGCGTGAATCATCTCTCACCAAACTTTTACTTAACACGCAGTAACATGAGATTTAGCAAAAGCAGCCCCAAGGGTTGTGCCAGTGGAATCAAACTTCCCCTTTATAGTGCCGCCGTACGTGTTGTACGTCACCGCGTTTGAGAACGACAAGATTTTGTCTTGACAGTGTGTATGCAAAGAAAGCTTAACAAGATTCTCGACAAGCCTGACAAGGAACTCGTAGAGGAAAACAAAATTCTCGGTCGTGTGTACGAGGCCTAAAGCCTCGTACACACGACCGAGGAACTCGACGGGCGAAACACATCGTTTTCCTCGTCGAGTTCCTTGTTAGGCTGTCGAGGATCTCGACAAGGCAAGTTTCTCTATTCCCGTCAGGGAAATAGAGAACTTGCTCTCTTTTTGGCTTGTCGCGTTTCTCGACAGTTTCCTCAACGAAAATGTACACACGACCGGTTTCCTCGGCAAAACAATATCTCCCAGCAAGTTTCTTGCTGGTTTTTACCGAGAAACTTGGTCGTGTGTACGAGGCCTGAGACTTGACAGGTTTCATATCTATTAGCTTATCACAATCTCATGTTTTATTTTTTCCCCCAAAAATGGGTATAATATTGTATTTGTGTGTGTGTGTGTGTGTTAAAGCGGTTGTATACCCTTAAAAATAATAAAAAAAGAAACCTGCAAGACAAAGGCATAATGAGCTAGTATGACTAGCATACTAGCTCATTATCAATTACTTACCTTAGATCAAAGCCCCCGCAGCGGTCCTCGGACACGCCCTCCGTCGCCGCCATGATACCCAGAGTGACTTCCGGGTATCGCTGCTCTGGCTCTGTGACTGGCCGGATCGGCGATGACGTCACTCCCGCGCATGCTTTGATAAATAGCTGCACTTTCTAGCAAAAAATGCAGATTTTAACACGTGCTAAAAATAAAAAAATGCTCTGTAGACAAGTGGCTAAAGCAAAACATAACTCACCTAAACAAAAATGTACTACTTTGTCCCTCCACTCTCCCGCTTATGCAAAATACTAAAAATATTTATATTACAGTATTTCTTTAGAATTTTCTTGATTTTTGTGCACTTTTGGCTTCTGCCCCACTGCCTGCTGGGATTTCAACAACACAGCAATCCTGGGAGGCGGTGTAGTACTAAGTTTGTGGTGCGTGTGCACACACGTGGCAGATTTCCATTGTAACATGGTCTGTGAATGGAGGAGATAATCATGTGAATGATCAGACCTCCTCCATTCACAGATCATTTCACAGGCATAATAATCAGTGAAAGAACCTTCCTTAGTGGAGGAGGAGGAAAGAGGGGGCGTGTCCCTGTCACATCATCTTTAGTGCAGCTGAGCCTGGAGACCTAAAGCTGTTAACCCCTACGGCACTGGATGGTCAGCAGCAAGAAGAGCGCAGGGCAGCACTGCAGTGAAGATTTCTACAGAATCCAGCAGCCTGCACATTGTGGGACACAGGGCCACTGATAAGGCAGTACAGCCAGTCCTGCTGTACTGGGCCTGGGCACCATCAATTCAAAAGGGGGCCAACGCACCTGCTGAGCAAGAGGGCTGTCAGTACTGTCTTATTGTAGCTACTGATCCTCTCCTTGCTCCCCCTGCAGAGCTGCCAGTTTTTCTTCCTCTTTCTCCCTCCAGCTGCACTGCAGGGGCATTGGTCCTAGCACATGAGCTCCTTCCATCTGCTGTCCAGGCCCCCCATTTTCCCCTTTTCCCCCTCAGCACTTCCTCCTCTCCCTTGGGCAGCTAATGTAGGCACAAAGGGAGATGTTTCAAGATTGAGAGCGGGAGGAAGGGGCCAATTATTTTTTTTTTATTTACTGGCCCGGGTACATGTGGCGGTCGGAAATCGTCGGGGAGTGATCCGGGCGCGGCTATTCGTTTATAGCCGCCCCCTCGCGATCGCTCCCCGGAGTTGAAGAACAGGGAAAGCCGTATGTAAACACGGCTTCCCCGTGCTTCACTGTGGCGGCGCATCGATCGAGTGATCCCTTTTATAGGGAGACACAATCGATGACGTCAGACCTACAGCCGCACCCCCCTACAGTTGTAAACACACACTAGGTGAAACATAACTCCTTCAGCGCCCCCTATGGTTAACTCCCAAACTGCAACTGTCATTTTCACAATAAACAATGCAATTTAAATGCATTTTTTGCCGTGAAAATGACAATGGTCCCAAAAATGTGTCAAAATTGTCCGAAGTGTCCGCCATAATGTCGCAGTCATGAAAAAAAAACGACAAAATGTCACTTTTGGCAGGGAAGGTTGGGGCCCTGTCAGGTAGCCTGTACGGGGTCCTGTGATTTCTAACAGCAGCCCCGGTTGGGAATACCCCATGGTAAGTCATGAAACCATACCTCCCAACATTTTGAGATGGGAATGAGGGACACCTACTGACAAACGTATGTAGGCATAGGACACGCCCCCTGCCACACCCCCTTAAAGGAGAATTAACCAAAAAAAGGTTCATTAAATCCAGAAGGGCTTTTTTCTTACCACTGCTATTACTTTATATTGGCTTTTAAAATGTACAAATGCAGCAATTTAGAAATTGGATGAAAGGTTTAGCACTGGGAAGCACTTTTTGAAAAATAAAAAGTGTATTTTATATACAACTATATAGATCAGACCAAAATGAGGGACAAATGAAGAGGGAAGAGGGACAGAGGGACAATGCTCCAAATCAGGGACATTTCTCCAAATCAGGGACAGTCCCTCGAAATCAGGGACCTATGATGAAACTAAAGCTGTAAGGAATAAACTCCGGGGCAGATTCACATACAATTGCATGGGCGCAGCGTAAGTGAGATACGCTACGCCGCTGTAACTTACTTTTGGAAGCTTTGAATCCACAAAGAATTTGTGTATCTCTTGCGGCGTAACAGCGCCTAATTCAAATGGGCGAGTAGGGGGCGTGTTTCATTTAAATGAAGCGCATCCCCGCGCCGAATGAACTGCGCATGCGCCGTCCCTAAATTTCCTGCCGTGCATTGCGCTAAATGACGTCGCAAGGACGTCATTGTTTTGACGTGGACGTAAATTATGACCAGCCCCATTCACGGACGACTTACGCAAACAAAAAAAAATATTTTCAAATTCGACGCGGGAACGACGACCATACTTAACATTGTGTACGCCACCAAATAGCAGCTTTAACTATACGCCGAAAAAAGCAGAACGGAAACGACGTAAAAGAATGCGACGGCCGCTCGTACGTTTGTGGATCGTCGGAAATAGCTAATTTGCATACTCGACACGGAATACGACGGGAACGCCACCCAGCGGACGCCGAAGAATTGCATCTAAGATCCGAAGGCGTACGAAAACGTACGCCTGTCGGATCTAACCCAGATGCCGTCGTATCTTGTTTTGAGGATTCAAACCAAAGATACGACGTGGGAAATTTGAAAGTACGCCGGCGTATCACTAGATACACCGGCGTACTCTCTTTGTGGATCTGCTCCTCCATCTTTAACTTTCCATCTCCTTTTCTATTTATTTCATTTGCAGACAGTTGTGCTTTAATGGTGTTGGGTGTTACTGTATATCTCACCTAAATAAAGACAGTTTGTTATTCAGAAGAGGCTAATTAATTTGTTTTCTATACTTTTGATTCTTTGCTTGTAAAACAGATGTTCCTCCTACATTCATGCTCAGCACTTTCTTACTCTTTCATTCAGAAGCAAAAACACCCCCAATGTTTGCATGTACTCCTATGGCGTGCCAGACGCCACCACTTGCTGTCACATTGATAAAAACCATCTCAGGAAAGCTGACTTTATTTCTAACAAGGCCAAAATCTTGGGAAAACGTTATAATGTTTAAAGCTGCAATTTAATCTGCTTATATTTTGCCTTTCCTGGTTCCCTCCTCCCCATCTTCTTCAACATGCTAATGACATTTGTAACCTCTTCTCGCCCGGCCTATTGTAAAAGACGGCTGGGCAGGATCACTGTTGCTCCGGAACGTTCTGTCACCCGCTGTGTCCACCAATGACAGATCACTGCATCGGCCCGCTACCGGTACCATGTGATTGCTGTGGCCAATCACAGCAGATCACATTACAGTTGTACACAACATAGCTCCCAGCCGTCCCTGATTTTGAGGAATTGTCCCTGATTTTGTAAAACATCTCTCTGTCTCTCTTTCCTCCTCATTTGTCCCTCATTTTGGTCTGATCTACACTATTTTACCAAAAGTATTGGGACACATGCCTTTACATGCATATGAATTTTAATGGCATCCCAGTCTTAGTCCGTAGGGTTCAATATTGAGTTGGCCCATTCTTTGCCAATATTAACAGCTTCAACTCTTCTGGGAAGGCTGTCCACAAGGTTAAGGAGGGTGTCTATGGGAATGTTTGATCATTCTTCCAGAAGCGTATCTGTGAGGTCAGGCACTGATGCTGGAGAGAAGGCCTGGCTCCAGGGGAGTGCTGGGCCGGAGGGGCAGGGTGGCAATTGCCTCTCAGGCCGCTCTAACTTATGTTCAACATGGTCGGCCCTTTACCATCTTTTTGTATTCGGCACTAGAAAGTCGGGCCGGATGGCACGGCCACAGCGGCTCGCCATTAGCTGTTGCATTCTGGGAGTTGTAGTCTACACTCAAGCTCCCGGTGGGTGGAAAACAGAGCAGCGCAGAGGAAACTACAACTCCCTGGGACCGGATGGTGAGCTCATCTGATGGTTCAATGGGCCACTTGACTGGACTTTCCCCCCAGGCCTAAGGCTGCCAGCCCTCCCCTGCCTGGCTCATAGTCTCTGCTCTAATTTATCCCAAAGGTGTCCTATCGGGTTCGGGTCAGGACTCTGAGCAGGCCAGTCATGTTCTTCCACCCCAAACTCGTTGATCCTTGTCTTTTTGGACCTTGCTTTCAAAAAAAGGGGTCATTCGGGGATATATGTACTGTCCTGGCATTTTCAGGCATCAAGACACTTCATCATCAGAACATCGGGATGGATTGATTTTCAGATATATACCATCATTGTGGACTCTATAACTTTCCTACAGACTAAATAATATACACTGATTTGGGTTGTTTTTACCCAAGAGATGTAGCAGTATTAATTTTGGTCTCAGTTTATGAAGAAAGATTATTTATATGGATCTTTTTTTCATTTATTTAGCAAATTTAAAAAACAGTGGTGATTAGATACCACTGAAAGAAAGCTAAAAATGTCATATGAGTACAATGTTGCATGACCGCACAATTGTCATTTAAAGTGCGACAGCACTGAAAGCTGAAAACCGTCCTGGGCAGGAAGGAGGTAAAAGTGTCAGTTTTTTTTTTAAGTCCCGTGGTGTCGTGAAACACACTTGAAAATCTGGAGCAAATTAAAAAAGTGCACAGGGTGTACACTTATGCCTCGTACACACGATCGGGTTTCCTGGCAGACTTATTACCGCCAGGAAACCCGAGGGGAAAGCTGAGAACATGCTCGGCAACTTTTTCCCCCTACACACGGACGGTTTTCCTGGCAGGAAAAGTGTTATGAGAGCTTTGGCCGGGAATCCCGGCCATGTGTATGCTCCACCGCAGTGTTTCCCCGTAGGAAAACTGCCGGGAAAAGACCCCCGGGAATCGCGGCAGAAAAAAAGAATATGTTCTCATTTTTACTGCCGGGATTACTGGCGGTTTTCCTGTCGGAAAAACTGCCATGGAGCATACACACGGCCAGTTTTCCCGGCCAAAAGCTGTTACGGCAGTTTTCCCGACGGGAAAACTTGTGTGTGTGTACGAGGCAATAGTCCTCCTCCGAAGAGAAAGGACCCTTACCCTAATCCCCTGGGGCGCAAGACTCCTGACAGGGACTAGGGTACTCACTGGCCCACTTGGCCAAAACCAGGCAGACCCCGTTCTCTGGGAGGTTTGCCGAAACAGACCAACCCCAAGTACTAGGTGGGGCTCCCCCAAAAGGAGACCCCATGAGAGAAGGAGTACCAGACGGCCACCTACCCCCTCTCCCAAGACTTTTAGGGCAGGCCCGAGGTCCTACATCCTACTAATCGGGATGTGAGATAGTGCACAGTGCAAGTGACAAAAACACACATAAAAAAGAGGGAAGGAAAAGTGGATAAGTGCATAGTGCAATATCATGGCAAGCCTTTTGGCAAGGAATAAAAAATTCCACCGGGTCGGCCCAAGAATGTGACATGGTGCAGTGACCTTGGTGCCAAAAAATGTGAGCGTCCCCACTGTAAGAATTACCACACCCCTGGACTGCCACCCCAGGGGCACATACGCCACAGGCTTCTTTCACAGCCCAGACCTCAGCCAGACAGATGCAGCCCCATCAGAAGGCATCAGAACTTAGACAGCTTAGGGAGAGCCTTGCATGCAACTGGGGACAAGCCTTGTGCACAAAGCCAGATTCAACCCAGGAGGAAAAAGACCCTTCCACCGCCATCACCATTCCTTTCCAAATTACATCAGTAGGGATACTCTCCAGCTTCTCCACCCAACAGGAGGCACCAGCATTCTCCCTCCTAAAAAGTGATAAGAACGGGTAGCAGGGTGCTGTACATAGCTTCCTTAAAACCCCACAGCACCATGCCTTAGTATTCCTCTCAAGACCCTTCAGCCATGATACAAACAATGGAGGAGATATGCAAATATCAAAATGACTGGATGGGTGGATGTCAGTGTGGTGAAGTGGGCATTCCTAGACAGGCCACATTTTCATGTAGACCTCCCTAGGTAGCGCCCACATGTTGGCATCCATGATTGAAAGAATTGAAATCCAATGGCCATACTGCAGTATTTTCCTGTTTCTATCATTACACTTGTCACTTATGTTTTTGCCTTTCTTTCCGTTTCCCATCTCTGTTTTTTCTACATGGCGGCCGCCAGGGCTGTCTTAATGACAGGGCACACCTGGGCATTGTCCAGGGGCCCCTGCACTTTCCCCAAAGCAGCTGGCCCTTGAGTCCATGCTGCCCCGAAATTGGGGGCCCCATGATGGTACTGAGAGTGATAGATACACAGGGGAGGAAGTCTGCCTCCTACCTACTTGATACCTGCACTGTCATCAGTGGAGGGACCCCAGAGCATTACTTTGCCCAGGGGCCCATGATGCTATTAAGGCGGCCCTGGCGGCCGCCATTCCCCGTTTGCCTTTTCCCAACTCCACTATGATTAAGCACTAACTTATAGTGCAAAATGCATCAGCTGTTTTACTCCTGTGTTGTGTGCTGTGACTTGTAGTGCATTTTTCCTTTTTTAAATAAAGACAACAATCAAGGTTTTTTGGAGTGCGGCTGTCCATATTTTCTTTTTCCATTTGTTACCCCAGAGCATTACTTTGCCCAGGGGCCCATGATGCTATTAAAGCGGGAGTTCACCCGAATTTTTTTTTTTAACATTAGATTGATGCTCATTTTGTCAAGGGGAATCGGGTAGTTTTTTTAAAATCGAAGCAGTGCTTACCGTTTTACAGAGCGGTCTTCGGGACTGGGCGTTCCTATTTGATTGACAGGCTTCCAACAGGCTTCCGACGGTCGCATACAACGCGTCACGAGTAGACGAAAGAAGTCGAACGTCGGTGCGGCTCTATACGGCGCCTGCGCACCGACGTTCGGCTACCTTCGATCTGTCAATCAAGTAGGAACGCCCAGTCCCGCAGCCCATACCCGGAAGCGGCGGAGAAGATGCATCTCTAAAACGGTAAGTACTGCTTCGATTGTAAAAAAAAACACCCGATTCCCCTTGACAAAACGAGCCTCAATCTAATGTTAAAAAAAAAGGTTTTTGGGTGAACCTCCACTTTAAGGTGGCCCTGGCGGCCGCCATTCCCCGTTTGTCTTTTTCCAACTCCACGGTTCAAAACTTATGACAAATCATAACTTCTGTCTCTTTGATCTTGTTTAATCTGATCGGTTGTCAAAAGTTTCCAAATGACAAGCCATTGATTTTCTATTCAGCTCTCGGAGCTCCCTGCTCCTTTATCTGCTAAATTCAAGCGCCATCTGACAAAAGCGCCAATGTTCCATCCCCATCACACTCGCCGTTCCCTCCCTAGACCGAATTGCTCTGGTGACCAAACCTGCCGCGATGTGTCTGAGACAGATAATAGCTCACGAGCTGACAGATGCGGGATGGGACAAATACAATATTTACAAATGAAAAGATGAAAAGCTACAGCCAAACCTTATCAGCCCGATGGGAAAGATATCATAAAAGAAGCATAATATCTGGCGTGCCGATTTCCTTCTCTGTATATCTGCTACTTATTCATTCAGGAAGAAGGCTTAGTAGTATCTGACATTTCTCCTTAAATGTAGGAATCGATAAATCTTTGTTTCCTGGAGTCAGGCTCTTTGACCTTATTGTGTTGCAGCATAAAAATGAAAATAAAGGCGGACGGAGATAATAAAATATCAAGCGGGAACATGAAGAAGGGACCCTAAGCGGGGAATGTTGGTTTGTTTGTTTTTCGATTGTCGTGCTTCATTTTGGATTCTGAGCCTTGTGTAGTAAGTCGCCTTGGAAGGAACATCGCTCAGATATAGACAAGGAAATGTCATTGAGGCTTGACTGACAAGCTTAGCTCAAGACTACAAGACGGGGACTGAAGGATCAATTTTTTATGTATTTTTTTATCTAAATCTTGACTTCTTAGCATAACATTGATCCTTAGCGACTTGATGATGGGAATAAATACCTGTGACAAATCAGGTCATTTGCATTGCAAATGCAGCATATTTAATTGATTAAACATCTGATTCGTTTTGCAGTATGCATCTTCAAAATGGATTATGGTCTAGGGCACATGGTAGAACATTTACAAGGCATAATTGTACAGCACATTTAAAGTGCTGCTACTAATTACAGATACGCTAGGAAATCACTTTTCTCATTGTACCTTATGCCGCATACAGACGGTCGTTTTTTGTGATGAAAAAAAATTACGTTTTTGGAAACGTCATTTAAAATGATAGTGTGTGGGGAAAATGTCGTTTTATGTCTTCAGAAAAACGACCAAAAAAAAATTTGAACATGCTCGAATTTTTTGTGTCGTTTTTCAAAATGTCATTTTTTGTGTCAATGAAAATGATAGTGTGTGGGCAAAACGACGTTTTTAAACCCGCACATGCCCAGAAGCAAGTTTTGAGACGGGAGGTAAAACTACCATTCATAATGGAGTAAGCACATTCATCACGCTGTAACAGACAAAAAAGCACGAATCATCTTTTACTAACAAGTAACCAGCTAAAAGCAGCCTCAAGGCGAATAGAACTTCCCCTTTAGAGTGCCGTCACTTTGTTCATCATTTTTCAAAATGATGGTGTGTATGCTACATCGTTTTTGAAAATGAAGTTTCAAAAATGTCGTTTTTTTTCATCACTTCAAACGTCATTTTTTTTTCATCACAAAAAATGACCGTCTGTATGCGGCATTAGACTTAAAGCGGAGCTCCACCCAAAAGGGGAAGCTCTGCTTTTTTGCCTCCCCCTCCTCAGCTTCCACATTTGGCACCTTTTGGGGGGAGCGGGTACCTGGTTTTGACAGGTACCCCCTCCCACTTTTGTCTCAGTTCGCTGCGGAGAACTGAGCCGGAAGTTCGGCCCCCTCCTCCTTCCACTGCAGCTGGCAGTGGAAGGAGGAGGGGGCCACACTTCCACTGCTAGTATGCACCGCATACTAGCTCATTATGAAATACTTACCATAGAACGAGGCGTCGGTATCTCAGCCGGTCCACGCCGAGGGAGATAAAATGTTGCCTCTGAGTGTCTTTCGGGTATCGCAATGTCGTCACTCCCGTGCATGCGCAAGGGGGACTTCTTTCCGGCAAAGGGCCAGCGTCTGCCGGGCTTTCAGCCGAGAATACCAGATGCGCATGCCCATGCGCCGCTGAAGTCAGCGACTTATTGCAAGGGGAATATCTCCTAAACCGTACAGGTTTAGGAGATATTCTTTTTACCTACAGCATACCTCCCAACTTTTTGAGATGGGAATGAGGGACACCTATCAGCTAAAGCAGGGGTCTCCAAACTGCGGCCCGAGGGCCAGATGTGGCCCTTCGCTAGCCTTTATCTGGCCCCTGGGGCACTATTGTACACCTAACCAGCGGATCGAAATCTCCCGCATGCGCCGAATGGATTCGACGCATGCGTGGAAGCATTTTACTTCCTGGTTTGCGGACGTGGCGGCGTCTCAACGTCGTCGCCACGTCACCGCGCTGTCTGTCCACGGGGATTTCGGTTTGATGGTGTGTACAGTCATCAGACCAAAATCTCCCAGCGGACATGTCCGATCGTCTGTACAAGGCCTCAAAGGACAATAAACTGGCTCTTTGTTGGAAAAGTTTGGAGACCCCTGAGCCAAAGTATGCAGGCATAGGACACACCCTTTGTCACGCCCCCTTAAAAATAGAATTGTACAAAAAAACAATATTGGTTAAACCCACAAGTGCTTTTTTACCACAACTACTCCTTTATATTGGCTTTTGGAATTTACAAGTAGAAATTTAGAAATCAGATGAAATGTTTAGCACTGGGAAACACTTTTTGATAGATAAAAAGTGCATTTTATATACATCTATACAGATCAGACCAAAAGGAGAGACAAATGAAGAGGAATAAGGGTGTGAGTGAGTGAGAAACATATATAACTAAGTCTCCTCACGGGACAGAGGGACATTGCTAAAAATCAGGGACAGTCCCTCAAAAGCAGGGACAGTTGGGAGCTATGCTACAGGTAAGCCTTATTATAGGCTTACCTGTAGGTAAAAGTTATAAAAATGACTATACAACCACTTTAACCACTTAACCCCCGGACCATATTGCTGGTCAAAGACCAGGCCACTTTTTGCGATTCGTCACTGCTTCGCTTTAACTGACAATTGCGCGGTCGTGCGACGTGGCTCCCAAACAAAATTGGTGTCCTTTTTTTCCCACAAATAGAGCTTTCTTTTGGTGGTATTTGATCACCTCTGCAGTTTTTAGTTTTTGCGCTATAAACAAAAATAGAGCATCAATTTTGAAAAAAATTAATATTTTTTACTTTTTGCGATAATAAATATCCCCCAAATATATATAAAAAAAATATTTTTTTCCTCAGTTTAGGCCGATACGTATTCTTCTACATATTTTTTGTAAAAAAAATCGCAATAGGCGTTTATTGATTGGTTTGCGCAAAAGTTATAGCGTTTACAAAATAGGGAATAGTTTTATGGCATTTTTTTTACTAGTAATGGCAGCAATCAGCGATTTTTATCGGTACTGCGACATTATGGCGGACACTTCGGACACTTTTGACACATTTCTGGGACCATTGGCATTTTTATAGCGATCAGTGCTATAAAAATGCATTGATTACTATAAAAATGCCACTGGCAGGGAAGGGGTTAACACTAGGGGGCGAGGACGGGGTTAAGTATGTTCCCTGGGTCTGTTCTAACTGAAGGGGGGGTGGACTGACTTGGGGAAATGACTGATCGCTGTTCATACATTGTATGAACAGACGGTCAGGCATTTCTCCCCCTGACAGGACCGGGAGCTGTGTGTTTACACACACAGCTCCCGGGTTTTCGCTCTGTAACGAGCGATCGCGGGTCCCCGGCGATGATCGCGCCCGCCGGGCTCATGCGTCAGCGTCAGGGGCGAGGGGGGGGGGGCGCTTGCACGCCCCTATTGGCTGCTCGGCGAGATGACGTAGATCTACGTGATCTCGCCCAGCAGAGCCGATCTATATATACTGCCGCTGGTCGGCAAGCAATTAATCTAGGCTTACCTGCAGCATAAAGTGGTTGTAAAGGGTTTACAACCACTTTAATAACTAAGAGCATCAGATACAGTCAACACATTTCAGGGGTGGAATTGGTCCCCACCTCCTGCAGATCCCTTCTAGTTCTAGCTACCCATCTTTCCTCCATCCTCTCCATTGGTCCACTTTTGTTCCCCCCTGTTTCCTCTTCTTACATGTTGCAGTGGTTTGCTTTATTCTTCAGATATCACCTTTGGGAAACTCAAAGGTACTGATTCACTGTATTGCTATTTCTACACCCCGAAGCACATTCTACTACTCCTATTGAGTATGGGAAAACCACATGTGTGGGACTTCTTCACAGCCTAGATGCACAGAGAGCCCAAAATCCAAGGAGCACCTTTGGGCTTTCAAGGATCATAAATTTCCCACTTTAAGACCAGGCCTTTTCTGCCACTTTTTGTTTACATGTAGCAATCAGTATTTTTTGCTAGGAAATTTCTTAGAACCCCCCCCAAAAATTATACATTTTGGGCCGGATTCAGATAGGTTATCGGATCTTTAGATCCGCGTAACCTATCTGATTTAAGATCCGCCGCCACAAGTTTTTGAGGCAAGTGCTTAATTCAGAAAGCACTTACCTCAAAACTTGCAGCGGGGAGTGTACTATTTAAATCAGGCGTGTCCCCGCGCCGATTTAACTGCGCATGCGCCGCCGGCTAAATTTCCCAGCGTGCATTGCTCCAAATGACGTCGCTAGGACGTCATTGGTTTCGGCGTGAGCGTAATTTGCGTCCGGCCGTATTCTGAATCTACTTACGCAAACGACGTAAAAATTCAAAACTCGGCGCGGGAACGACGGCCATACTTAACATAGGATACGACTCACATAGCAGGGGTAAGTATACGCCGGAAAAAGCCGAACGCAAACGACGTAAAAAAAAAGCGACGGGCGGGCGTTAGTTTCTGAATCGGCGTAAATGCTCATTAGCATATTCGATGCGTAAAAGACACAGAAGCGCCACCTAGCGGCCGGCCTGGAATTGCAGCCTAAGATCCGACGGTGTAAGTCACTTACACCTGTCGGATCTTAGGGAGATCTATGCGTAACTGATTCTATGAATCAGTCGCATAGATACGACCGGCCGGCCTTGGAGATACGACGGCGTATCAGGAGATACGCCGTCGTATCTCCTATCTGAATCTGGCCCTTTGTTAAAGCAGATGCCCTAGACTAGAGAATACATCGGTGGGTTTTGCAATTTTTTATGTCACACCGTATTTACACAGCGTTTTTAAAAATCAATTTGTTCCATACAAAAAAAAAAAAAACCACAGTATATAACCAAATTTTTGGGGAAAATATAAAAGATGATGTTATGCCGAGTAAAAGATACAAAACATGACATGCTTTAACCACTTCCCACCCGCCATATAGCAAATGACGGCCGGAAAGTGGTTCTGTCATCCTGACTGGGCGTTATAAGGCCCCATACACACGATAGAATCCATCCGCTGAAAAATCCCAGCAAATGGGTTTCAGCGGATAGATCCTATGGTGTGTACACTCCAGCGGATCTGTTTCCGCGGATATTTCTCCCCTGGGATGGATTCCAGCAGATCGAATATTCGCTGACATGCAGAACATATCCATCTGCTGGAGTCCATCCCAACGGATGGATCCGCTGGTCTGTATAGACTCACCGGATCCATCCGTCCGAAGGGATCCCCGCATGTGTCGTAATGATTCGACGCATGCGCGGAATTCCTTATATGACAGCGTCGCGCACGTCGCCGCGTCATAATCGCGGCGACGGCGCAACACGTCATCGCCAGAGGTTTTAGGCGCGGATTTCAATGCGATGGTGAGTACACTCCATCGCATAGAAATCCGCGGAAATCCTCGAGAGGATTTATCCGTGGAAACGGTCCGCTGGACCGTATCCGCAGATAAATCCTCCCGTGTGTATGGGGCCTTAGACGTCCAGCAGGAAAAGCCACGATCACGCGCCGCATCTCCAATCTAGGTAAAGTTCATGTGCGTGTAAAGGCAGGCGTCCCAATACTTTTGACAATATAGTGTATATATTGTACATTCACATCAGTCAATTAACCTACCAGTATGTCTTTGGAGTGTGGGAGGAAACCCACGCAGGCACGGGGAGACATGAAAACTCCATGCAGGTATCATATGTGCCCTCTCCGTCCTGTTGTCCTGCAAACAGCAGGACAGAGAGCGGTCGAGGCACCAGCAGTTTTTGTGGAGAGGTTCCCCCATGGCTGTGTATGTATTGAGAAGCAGGAGTAGAATTTAAAAAAGGGGGGGCGGGCACTGGTATGCAGTGGTGGCTGGTGCTAAACTTTTTGGGTAACGGTCGCACTTACCCATCCAAGGCTTCCTCGGCTTCTCCTCCCGGCCAACCCAATCCGCCACGTGTCCTGATTGGCTGGGAGGAGAAGCCGGAAGACAATAGCAAATTTTCTATTGTCACAAGCAGGTGGGTTCGGGGCGCAGTGTTCTGCGCCCCAAGCACAATCTTTTTCAAGCCAATAAGAGCTGCAGGCTCTAATCATGTGGCTTGCTCATAAAAACGTATGAGTCAGGCGCCCTGCAGGGGCGCGGCGCCCCCTGCTGGACCGGTCGTTCCTGCTGGTATGTACTAGTTAGGTCTGGAATTGCATAGGAAGCCTTTTGTAAACTGTTGCTAAAGGTGAACTGCACTTTTAGTAAAATCCCTTATTCATTTCCATATTGTATTGCAATTATTTCTAGCCTACATTTTCAGCATTAATCTGAACAATCTTGACGTTTTTAAATTTACTTTGTGAGGATCCCCACACATTTACTTGAATCCTGTGACACGTAGTCACTACACCCTGGGAGTAGGCACTGCTGTGTCACACATTTTACAGAGCCTGCCTTCTGGTCTACAGAAGTGCTGAGAGGAGGAGTTTCAGAAGGCAGAGTCAGTAAAGGAATTACTGCTTGCAGAGAGCAAGGTACCATGGGATATGTAGTCCTTAGGAATAGAAAGTAAACTGCAGAGGAGAAGTTATAAAATATGCAGGGAATGCAGGAATGCTGCAGACAAAGGAGATTCTTCAAGTAAGCTTATATTGGATTGTCACTAATAACTATTGTTTGTATTGTTATTAAAATGCTGATGGTATAAAATGAACATGTATGCTGTGACCATAGAACTCCTTTAAAGCAGTTACTAAAATATTATACTTACATGCTCTCTGTAATGGGACTGCACAGAACGATCACTTACCTCCATTTCTGATTTCCCCTGCCGGCGCTGTCTGCTTCTCCTCTTTTCCAAGTGAGCCCTCAGCTATTGTATGTGCGGGCTCGCTCCCAAACCAAGCTGTGAGCATTCATAGACACACACAGCACAGCTAAAGTCAGTGGCCCGGATTCAGAAAGGAGATACGACGGCGTATCTCTGGATACGCCGTTGTATCTCTGAGTTGCGGGGTCGTAACTATGCGACTGATTCAGAGAATCAGTTACGCATAGATTTCACTAAGATCCGACCGGCGTAAGTGTCTTACACCGTCGTATCTTAGGCTGCATATTTACACTGGCTGCTAGGTGGCGCTTCCGTATAGTTACGCGATGAATATGCTAATTAGGTAGATACGCCGATTCAGAAACGTACGTCCGGCCGGCGCATTTTTTTACGTTGTTTATGTTAGGCTTTTTCCGGCGTAAAGTTACCCCTGCTATATGAGGCGTAGCTAATGTTAAGTATGGACGTTGTTCCTGCGTCGAGTTTTGAAAATTTTACGTTGTTTGCGTAAGTCGTTCGCGAATAGGGCTGGCCGTAATTTACGTTCACTTTGAAAGCAATGACGATTTGCGGCGGAATTTCGAGCATGCGCACTGGGATTTTTTCACGAACGGCGCATGCGCGGGGTCACAGTTAATGTACATAAAACACGCCCACATCATCCCCATTTGAATTAGGCGGGCTTACGCCGGACAACATACGTTACACCGCCGTAACTAAGGGCGCAAGTTCTTTCTGAATACGGAACTTGTGCCCTAATTTACGCCGCCGTAACGTATCTGAGATACGTTACGCCCCGCCTAAAGATACTCCAAAGTATCTGAATCTAGCCCTATGACTTTAGGCTGCAATATATTACATTTTTGTTTTTAGATGTATTGCTACTTAAAGGGTTACTGTAGTTCACTGTTTCAGAAAGAATGAAAGAGAAACCTTAAACTCTACATCCTTCACACCCCTTTGGTCCCTGATGTACTTACCTCTGTGGGTGATGAGCTGTAGTTGCCCATGCAGGCAGTGTAGCAGTCTGGGGATTTGAGATCCCTTCCCCTTCTTCCTGCAGCACTTACGGGACCGATCAGAGTGCTGCTCCGTGGAAGTGCTGACCAATCAGAATCACTCTGATCCATCCCGGAAACTCAGCAGAAAGGAGGAGGGGATTTCAAATCCCTGGATCCCTACACTAGCTACGTGGGCACTGACAGCCCATCACCCACAGAGGTAAGTACAGCAAGAACAAGGGCGGTGTGGAGCGTGTACAGCAGGGGTCTCCAAACTTTCTTAAAGCGGGGGTTCACCCTATCGACCAAAAAAAAAAATATTTTTTTTCTTTTACCTTAAAATCAGGCATTGTAGCGCGAGCTACAGTATGCCTGTACCGAATTTTTTACCCCCGTACTCACCTTGTAGTCGTAGATCGAAGATACCGGGGAATGGGCGTGCCTATGGAGACGGAGGATGATTGACGGCCGGCTCTGGCGCATCACGCTTCTCCGGAAATAGCCGAAATAGGCTTGGCTATTCACGACGCCTGCGCATAGCCTGTGCGCAGGCGCCGTGAAGAGCCGAGACCTACTCCGGCTGTCTTCGGGGAGAGTGACGTGCCAGGGCCGGCCGTCAATCATCCTCCCTCTCCATAGGCACGCCCATTCCCCGCGGGAGCCGAAATCTACGATGTCGGATTACAAGGTGAGTCCGGGGTTAAAAAAATCGGGACAGGCATACTGTAGCTCGCGCTACAATGCCTGTCTCGATGGTAAAATGTGTCGGGGAGGGGGTGAACTACCGCTTTAACAAAGGTCCAGTTTATTGTCCTTCCATCTTTAGGGGGGCCGGACTATGGCCAGTGGGAGAAGAAAATGTTCTGGCATCAGTGGGAGTAAACAATGTCCCATCATTGGTATTAGTGTGAGAAATGATGCCCCATCATTGGGATCAACGGGAGTAATAGTGCCCCATCATTGGTATCAATGGGAGGAATAGTGTCTTATCATTGGTGTAAGTGGTAGTAAAAGCACCCAATCATTTGGTAACAATGGGAACAATACTGCCTCATCATTGGTGTCAGAGGGAGTAATAGTGCCTCATCATTGGTGTCAGTGGGAGGAATAGTGCCCCATTGTTAGTATTAGTGGGAAGAATAGTGCCCCATTGTTGGTGTTAGTGGGAGGACTAGTGCCCCATCATTGGTGTCAGTGGGAGGAATAGTGCCCCATCGTTAGTATTAGTGGGAAGAATAGTGCCCCATCGTTGGTATCAGTGTGAGTAATAGTGCCCCATCAATGGTGTCAATGGGAGGAATAGTGTCCCATTATTGGTATCAATGGGAGGAATTGTGCCCCATCATTGGTATCAATGGGAGGTATAGTGCCCCATCGTTGGTATCAGATGGAGAAATAGTGCACCCTTGTTTGGTATCAATGGGAGGTATAGTGCCCCATTGTTGGTATCAGTGGGAGAAATAGTGCACCCTTGTTTTCATCAGTGGGAGGAATAGTGCTCCATCATTGGTGTCAATGGGAGGAATAGTGCCCCATCGTTGGTATCAGTGGGAGAAATAGTGCACCCTTGTTTGGTATCAGTGGGAGGAATAGTGCCCCATCGTTGGTGTCAATGGGAGGAATAATGTCCCATCATTGGTATTAGTGGGAGGAATAGTGCCCCATTATTGATGTCAGTGGGAGGACTAGTGCCCCATCGTTGGTATCAGTGGGAGAAATAGTGCACCCTTGTTTGGTATCAGTGGGAGGAATAGTGCCCCATCGTTGATGTTAATGGGAGGAATAGTGTCCCATCATTGGTATTAGTGGGAGGAATAGTGCACCATCGTTGGTACCAATGAGAGGAATATTGCCCCATCGTTGGTATCAATGGGAAGAATGGTGCTCCAATGTGGGTGTCAGTGGCAAGAACTATGCCCCAATGTGGGTGTCAGTGGCAAGAACTATGCCCCACTGTTGCTGACAGTGCGGGGAATAATGCCCCAAGGGCCCGATAAAAGCAAGCTTAGGGGCCACATGCGGCCCCCAGGCTGCAATTTAGAGACCACTAGTAGTATACAGTATTAGTTTAACTTTTATTTTTTTCTCAATGAACTGACCCTTTAGGCTTGGTAAGCTGTAATATATTTACATTTTTTTTCTTGGGTTAAATATCACTTTAAGGAATGGTATTACATTTTTTTGGGGGGAGGGGGGGCAGTTTTTTGTCCTTATTGAATAATCCAGCAGTCTGTAAGTCGTGCACTATTGCAGAAGCTCCTTTCCCAGAGCATGAATGATGCAGCTGGATGTGACAAGGGATGGCTATGAAGGGAAGGGATGGCTATGAAGGGAAGGGATGGCTATGAAGGAAAGGGATGGCTATGAAGGAAAGGGATGGCTATGAAGGGAAGGGATGGCTATGAAGAGAAGGGATGGCTATGAAGGGAAAGGATGGCTATGAAGGGAAGGGATGGCTATGAAGGGAAGGGATGGCTATGAAGGGAAAGGATGGCTATGAAGAGAAAGGATGGCTATGAAGGGAAGGGATGGCTATGAAGGGAAGGGATGGCTATGAAGGGAGGGATGGCTATGAAGGGAATGGAGGAATGGCTATGAAGGGAAGGGAAGGGATGGCTATGAAGGGAAGGGATGGCTATGAAGGGAAGGGATGGCTATGAAGGGAAAGGATGGCTATGAAGAGAAAGGATGGCTATGAAGGGAAGGGATGGCTATGAAGGGAAGGGATGGCTATGAAGGGATGGCTATGAAGGGAAGGGGTGGCTATGAAGGGAAGGGATCTCTGAGGATTGGAGTCGGGTGTTTGATCTACAGGTGATGACTCTACTCCAGCATCTTGTTCACCGAGCTGCATGTGAAGGAGAGGATTACAGGGCAGCCCCTATACACGCTGCTAGGCATTCATATGTTTAACACTAGAGAGAGGGAGAGGGAGATAGAGAGAAGCTGATGAAGTGAGGGATCCCCCCCCCCCCCCATCAATCATCTGCACCCCTTCCAGCACAGAGCAGCTGCGGTCACCTCCTCAGGAGAAGAGGAGAAAGAACAGCAGGAAAGTTCATTTCAACTGGAAGAGTGTGCAAATAAAAAAAAGAAGAAGTCGATGCCAATGAAGAGGAGTGGAAGGAAGGAGGCGCTGAGCTGGGAGGCTACACGTGGGTTCAGGTTCTTGGAGGTGGGAGAGGGATCTCCAGCATTGTCTTTGATGCTTAAGGAATGAGAGATCGCTGAGATCGCAGAGAAGAATTAGACCACCTGGAGAGGAAAGAGACTGCTTCCCATCCCAGACCACCCCAGGGGAGAGAGACCACAAAGTTGGACAAGAGAGACCGACGGGCCACCAGGCTAGAGTCAAATCCCGAGGAGGTCCTGCAGCAGAGGCTTCAGCACCTTGGACAGCTCCGGAGCTCCGGCCATACAGCGGCTCGGGCGGCTTCTTCTTCAGGAGGAGCCCCAAGTCTTTGGCTTCCCCATTCGCTGGTGGTGTCCAGAAAGGCTTCAAGATTTCGTCGAAAAGCAGGCAAGAGGAACGGCCAGCTCTGAGCCGGCTGGTGGCCAGGAAGAGGCTGGTGGCAGCCGGCGCCCTGGGGGTGGTCATGGTCCTCCTGCTGGTCATCCTCATCCCGGTTCTGGTCAACTCAGCGGGGACCTCAGCCCACTACGAGATGCTTGGCACCTGCCGCATGGTGTGCGACCCCTATGGGACCAAACCCCCCAGCACTGCCACCGCGGAGACTGTGCGGGACCACAGCCTCCTCCAGTCCCTACCTACCTTCATCCAAGGAGCCAAGGGGGAATCTGGGCGGCCAGGGAAGGCTGGGCCAAGGGGACCACCGGGGGAGCCGGGACCTCCGGGACCTATGGGGCCACCGGGTGATAAAGGGGAGCCGGGAAGACCGGGGCTGCCGGGGGCACCGGGTACTCCGGGCTTAAATGCCGCCGGTGCCATCAGCGCAGCTACTTACACCACCGTGCCCAAGATCGCCTTCTATGCCGGGCTCAAGAGGCAGCATGAGGGCTACGAGCTGCTCAAGTTCGACGATGTGGTCACCAACCTGGGCAATCACTATGACCCGACCACCGGCAAGTTCACCTGCTCCATCCCTGGCATTTACTTCTTCACCTACCATGTCCTAATGAGGGGGGGAGATGGCACCAGCATGTGGGCTGACCTCTGTAAGAACAACCAGGTAAGACCAACATCCACAAATAAGGAGATCTTCCTATCTAGCTATATTTTCATTTTTCTTACTATGTCTTCTTTCTTTCTTTCTTTCCTTCCTTCCTTCCTTCCTTCCTTCCTTCCTTCCTTCCTTCCTTCCTTCCTTCCTTCCTTCCTTCCTTTATTCTTCCCTTCCTTATGCCATTCTTCCTATACATTCTTTCTTTCTTTAGTTCCGCCATTCATTCTTTCTTAATTCTCTCCTTTCTTTCTTTCTTTCTTTCTTTCTTTCTTTCTTTCTTTCTTTCTTTCTTTCTTTCTTTCTTTCGATACTCCAGCCTGTCTTCTTTCTTTCTTTCTTTCTTTCTTTCTTTCTTTCTTTCCTTCTTTCCTTCTTTCCTTCTTTCTTTCTTTGTTTCTTTCTTCCTCCACCCTAACTTATTTCCTTCCTTACTGCATTCTTTCTTTAATTCTTTCTATATGTCTTCTTCCTTTCTTTGTTTCTTTCTTTGTTTCTTTCTTTGTTTCTTTCTTTCTTTCTTTCTTTCTTTCTTTCTTTCTTTCTTTCTTTCTTCCTGTCTTTCTTTCTATATGTCTTCTTTCTTTCTTTCTTTCTTTCTTTCTTTCTTTCTTTCTTTCTTTCTTTCTTTCTTTCTTTCTTTCTTTCTTCTACCCTAACTTCTTTCCTTCCTTACTGCATTCTTTCTTTAATTCTTTCTATATGTCTTCTTTCTTTCTTTCTTTCTTTCTTTCTTTCTTTCTTTCTTTCTATATGTCTTCTTTCTTTCTTTCTTTCTTTCTTTCTTTCTTTCTTCTACCCTAACTTCTTTCCTTCCTTACTGCATTCTTTCTTTAATTCTTTCTATATGTCTTCTTTCTTTCTTTCTTTCTTTCTTTCTTTCTTTCTTTCTTTCTTTCTTTCTTTCTTTCTTTCTTTCTTTCTTTCTTTCTTCCTCCACCCTAACTTCTTTCCTTCCTTACTGCATTCTTTCTTTAAATTATTTCTATATGTCTTCTTTCTTTCTTTCTTTCTTTCTTTCTCTTTCTCTCTCCACTATATAATATCACCGCTGTGCAGTCAGTACTTTTATCCCATTACTTCTTTCTTACGTTTAAAGTGACAGTTGCTAAAATTCTTCTATCAGTGGAGAAGAAATCACCCAATGTTAAAAAAAATCAAATCCATTCTAATTGTACCAACTTTTATCTCAAACACTGTTCTTCAATCTCTTTGAAGATTCAGAAAGTGATCCATCGATATAGTTACAGCTCATTCACTGACATAGGTATGTTGTTTGGCTCCTTTATAAAACGCAGATTTCTGTAAGTCAGCAGTGGCTGTGAAGTCCCAGCATGATGGTGAAAAGTGTCTTCTGGGACTTCCACATTCTCCATGTGAGCCATGGATTCTGATCCCAGACACACTGTACTGTATGCCGGCTTTAGGAAATCCACAGAGAAGAATATGGAAAAGGATTTCATTATGCAACCTAATACTTTCCTAGAAGTTGGAGGTTTTTGCTGTTGATCAGCAGCACTGTAGCATTCTATGGATGATACTCCTTAGTAGTATATAAAATGGTTAGTAATATATAAACGTTATATATTTTATATATATATATATATATATATATATATATATATATATATATATACATACATAGATATAGATATATGTATATACATTTGGATTTTAACTGGCTCTAGAAAAATAAATATATATAAATGGTAATGTGTGGGACAAGTCTTGCCTGCAGAATACACAATATTTCTGAAAGTGATCCACTATTTAAAGCGGGGGTTCACCCAAAAAATACATTTTTAACATTACATTCAGCCGAGTTGTCCTAATGACAATCGGCTGTTTTTTTTTTCGTACATACCGTATTTTCACCGCCGCTTCCAGGTATGTCTTCTCCGGGACTGGGCGTTCCTATCTGATTGACAGGCTTCCGACCGTCGCATACTACGCGTCACGAGTTGCCGAAACAAGCCGAACGTCGGTGCGCAGGCGCCGTATAGAGCCGCACCGACGTTCGACTTCTTTCGGCAATGCGTGACGCGTAGTATGCGACGGTCGGAAGCCTGTCAATCAGATAGGAACACCCAGTCCCGGAGAAGACATACCTGGAAGCGGCGGTGAAAGTCGGTATGTACGGGAAAAAAAAAAAAAAAAAACAGCCGATTGTCATTAGGACAACTCGGCTGAATGTAATGTTAAAAATTTATTTTTGGGTGAACCCCCGCTTTAAGTTTCGAAATCAATAGTATTTCCAGGTGCATTTTAATTATTATTAAAAAAAAAAAAAATGGTTGGGATAGTTGTATAAATTTTTAAGGGAAAATAGTGAACAAAATTTTTTTGCAAGAAAAATGGGCAGCATGGTTTTACCGAGTCTGTTTCTGGATTACTGTAAGGACCAGTTCACACCACATGGAGTCCAGTTCGTTTTTTTTTCTGCATCAAAAACGCATGGAAAGTAGGTTATATGATTTTCAATTGCACAGTTCACACCAGTGCTTGCAGTTCCAGTGCGTTCCAGTTCCAGAAAAAAAAGTAGAACATGCTGCATTTTACCTGCACTGACCTGTCCTAGAACGCTGTAAAACGCATAAAAAACGCACTGGAATGCACAGGAACGCACCTAAATGCACTAAATACGCGCTGGAACACACTTGTCCTTATCTAAGGTTAATTAAAAAGAGGGGTAAAAAAAAGCACTGGACTGCCTTAAAAACGCTCCAAAAATGCACTGGAACGTGTCAAAAACGCGCATGCAAAAAAGCCACTGCAACGCATCCGGATTGCGCTTCTATGGTGTGAACTGGCCCTTACAGAGGAAACCAAAGGTCAGATTGGGCTCAGCCACTTTTGATTATTTATGAGCAAAGCAATGTCTAGGCACCAAACCTTGTCCAAAGCTCCTGACT